>NC_082688.1:25984198-26165882 GCF_949987515.2 Delphinus delphis
CCTCCAAGAAATCTCAGCACAGATCAGTGCTTCACAGCGAGGCCAGAGGAAAAGCAAGGGCCTGCTTTCCCCCCTGTGCAAACTCTATGGAAAACAAGATTTCCCACCAACCCCAAATGGAAGATCCCAGGAGAAACTGGGTACATACCTCCTCTGTCTGTTCGTCCACGCTTTTATTTTTGAGAATCCGTTCTGTGCTGGATGTTCGTGAATGACTTTAGTTGCATGAATAGATTGATTAAATATTTCTTTAGCTTTTACTATGGGTTACATCCCCTACTAGGTTCTGGGTTTCCAGCTGTGAACAGAGCAGCCTGCCCCGCCTTCACGTAGCTCACGTTCTAATGGGGGTAAGACAATAAACAGGGCGTGTGCTTGGGTAGATGGTGGTAAGTGCTAAGGAGAGAGATAAAGCGGGATAAAAGAGGTACGGAGGGACAGGGGGCTGCGACAGCTTTAGACAGGGCAGCCAGAGACGACCTCGCTGAGAAAGCCGTGTGTGGGCAGGCACCTGAGGGAGGAGAGGGAGCAGCCCTGATGCTAAAACACCCTGCGGTAGGAAATGTTAAGAGGGCTTTTGGAGACATGGAAGGAATCTGACGGGTCAGGAGGTACTGGAGAAGAGAAACGTCTCCCTTCTCAGAAAAATATTTACTATTAAAGTCGTAGTCGTTTAGGCCAGGGATCAGCAGGCGAGGTGGTTTTTTACAGCCTGTGAGCTGGGAATGGTTTTTATGTTTTTAAGTGGTTGGGAAAAAAATCCAAAGAAGAACATTTTGTGACACATTGAAAACCATATGAAATTCAAATTCTGGAGTCCATAAATCACGTTTTATTGGAACATAGCCATGTCTATTCACGTATGTACTGTCTGTGGCTGCTTTTGCATACAGTGGCAGGGCTGAATAGTTGTGACAAAGAGTGTATGGCCCAGCAAGTCCAAAATATTGTCTGCCTGGACATTCACCAAGTTCTGGTTTAGGCAGTACGGGAGAGTGGTTAAACCCTGGCTGTGGTGTCAGGAGCCCCTGATTCCAGGCTTGCGGTCACCACTGGGTTGTTGTGTAACTTTGGGCACTTGGAAACTATTTTTTCGTTTCTAAAATGGGGACAAAATTACCACCCTCTTGGTATAGTTGTGAGAATTAAATGAAATAAAGAATATGAAGTCTACAGCAAGTTTTGAATATTAATAGCCCTTATAATGATTACATAGTAAAATGTGAAGGTAGGCTAGAAGGATATTATAGACTGAATGTTTGTGTCCCCCCAAATTCATATGCTGAAGCCCTAGCCACCACAGCCCTCCAGTGTGATGGTATTTATAGGTGGGCCCTTTGGGAGGTAATTAGGGTTAAATGAGGTGGTGAGGATGGGGCCCTCATGGTGGGATTAGTGCCCTTCTAAGAAGAGATCCCAGAGAACTTGATCTCTCCTCACCATGTTTGGACACAGCAAAAAGGCAAGCCAGGAAGAGGGTTCTCACCAGAGCCCGACCATGCAGGCACCTTGATCTTGGATTTCCCAGCCTCCAGAGCTGTGAGGATTAAATATCTGCTGCTTAAGCCTCCCAGTCTGTTGCATTATTTTATGGTAGCCTAAGCAGACTAAGACAAGGGAGGAGCAGCGTCTTTACCTGGGGAGCCACAGAAGTGGTCATTGAAATCACTTTTCAAGGGGGAATCCAATTTTCCCAGGAAAGGAAGGTGGGAAAAGGCCTTCTTGTCAGAGGAACTTTATATGCAAAGGCACTGATGGTAATGAACAAGGCAGGGTGTTTGGGGAACAGAGAAAATTTCTGGCACTGAGCACAGACCTGTGATGGAGGTTGGAGAAAAGGGTAGGATCTGGGGGAGCTGAGGCTGGAGAAGCACATGTGTAAGGGACCTTATGTCCCATCGTTGGGGTGGCAGATTTGTTAGGTTTTGCCCATTTGATTTTTGAAGTATTCCTCTCTCCACCCCTGAAGTCATCTTGGAATAGGGGTGAAAAGCCAGCTAACAGGAATCCCTTCTTGTTCTTTCATGGCCACAGGTCAATGGATAGTTCCTCAGCTCCTTCTCTGTGGCTGGCAGTCTGCTAATCTTGGGGTTAATCAGTGGTGAATAAGAAAGACAGCTCCTGACATCAGGGAGTAAGGAGGGTTCTGAGAAATAAGGATTTTTTTTTTTAAAAGAAGAGGAAAGTATACAAAGTGCTAAGAAAAAGGTATAACCAGGTGTAACATGGTCAGTTAAGATTTTTCCCCTAAGGACACTGGAAAGTTTTTGAAGGGCTTTAAACATGGTGGTGATGTTATCAGACTTGAGTTTTTAAAAGATGACTCCGCTCCTGTGGCCTGGAGGGAGCTCACATAGAAGAGGCTGTTGTATCTGCGGAAGAAATAGTGGAAGTTTAGGCCAAACAGTGGAAGTGACCATGGAAATGAGGGAGTGGCCCCAATGAGAGCAAACGGAAGGAAGAATTCATTGGGCTTGGTGACTGGGTGTAAGCACGAGGGAAATGGAGGCCACGTGGATGATGAGCAGAGATGTTGCTACTGCATGGATGGTGATGTCATCTACTGAGATGGGGAACAGGAGAGGGTACAGAGTTCGGGGTGAGGATACAGTGGTCATCAGAAAGTCAGTATCAAGGATGTTGAGTTGGAGATACCTATGGGATAATCCAAGTAAGGGTGGGGGCTATCTTGAGGTATTTGTCTATCTGGTTCTGACGTTCCTGAGAGACACGGGGGCTGGAGCTAGAAATCAGGGAGTCATTAATAAATGGATGGTAACTTACACACCGTAGTGGCTGAGATCGCTGAGAGATCTGTTTGCCCCTGTGCTGCCCCCCAGCGGGCGGGGTCGCACCTAGCCTCAGGATTAAATCCCATGTAATATGCTGCCTTTTGAAAACAAATACACACACACAAACAAACAGGCAAATGCTTCAATTCCTGATGACTCAAGTGGCATGTGCCTGGCCCTGATTGTGCAGACAGTTTTGCAGGAAGTTGCCAACACAGTGAACCATCTGAAGCCTCTAATGAAGCAATTATAGTATGTGGAATGAACAATCCACCAACTGTAAACTCAGTAGTGAGAAGTTTATAGGGATCGAGGGTAAATAACGGGCTCCCTGCGGTTATGTCAGAGTAACCTGATCTCTCGTTGGAGATGAAATGTACATAATATGGGAACCTCTCCGGCCCCTCCCACAACACAACACGCTGAAAGAAAAAAGTTCCTGTAAAATACTACCCCCACCCTCCAATCAGTGCTGTTCTAGCTCCACATTTTGGGAAGTTATGGTTAAAAAAGACCTCTTTACCCTGGTGGGATCTCTACAGGTAATACATTTCAATGCTCTGCCCTTCCTGTTGGATTCTTGAATCTAAAACAGTGGTGCTAAGAGAGATGTCCCATCTCTGGCAACCATTGTAGTATTATTATTTCCATTGCTCTATGGCAGCTCTGAATATGTATTACCTCTAATTCTCACAAGCCTGCAGAATAGATATTATTAAGATATTAATTTATAATGAGGAAGGAGACAGGAAGTTTCAATCATCTGTCCTAGGTTGCAGAGCTCAGCTGTGGGAGAGCTGGATCAACCAGCTGGTCTGTCTGAGACCAGAGAGCTTCCTCTTCCCCACGAACTGCCACCTTCCAGTCTGCGTCTGAACACCTTGGGTCACCTCCCCGCTGTTCAGCCCCTCCTCTTGATCGCTGGTGTTAGAAGATTATTATTGAACTCTCCGCCACCGTCCTAGGTTTACCTCTTAAAACACTCAAGTGAGTGACTTAGGATGTTTGGAGAGAGTCGTCATGCCCTTCCTCCCCTCAGGAGTAAACACCTCCAGCATCTTCTGCCGTGTCCCACGTGGCTCGGAGGGGCGGCCACTACTGTCCGCCTCCCTGACAGCCATTCCCGCCCTTCCCCCGACTTCCTTGCCAGAAGCTCACCTCCCACGGCAGAAGCTGAGAGGGCCAGAAACTCACTCCCCCAAGAAGGAAACACTGAGGGTGGGTTTTGGAGCTAGGGAATAAGGGAATTGGAGAGGCAGAGGGGTAAGTGTGGCAGAAAGGAAACACCTGGATTCCTATCCTGACTTCCATTAGCTGCAGGCAAATTATTTCAACTACCTGAGGCCTCAGTTTCTTCAGCTCTAAAATGGGGATGACCATGCCTATCAGAGGGTTGTTTTGAAAACAGAATTGGGTCAAGCATATGGGCGCTCAGCATAGAGCAGGACACAGAGAAGTTACACAGTAAGTGGATGTCACTACTTTATGACTATTACTGAAGATGGGGCCGCTGTTCCTCACTGAGTTTTACTTTATGCAGTGTAAGACATGGGGTTTACACATGAATGAGGCAAAGGGGCATTAGCATCTTAATGTTCGTGAATGTATTATATAATGCTGCCCCTCCCCCAGAAAAAAGCCAAGGATATAGGGTTAACTTTTTTTAAGCACATTTCCATAGGGTGAGTGTGATGAGTAACGCGTATGAAGTTTTGGGGAAATCTGCTTTAATGAAGCATCAAAGTTGGGATTCTTCAGATACGAATGGTTGGGTACTCCTTAAAGCGGGGGTTCTCGTGCATGTGTAGAATCATCTGGGTGGTGTGATGAAAATGCAGTTGTATCAGATATCTCAACATTCCCAAGACAGGCCTTGTTCTTTCATGGCGTTGCACGTAACATTCTCTCTAGCGCACCCAGCCCTCCTTGAGGTGAGAAACTTCAGCTCAAATGTGGCTTTAACACAACGGCTTCTGTGATTCCCGTATTATTGGAACTCATTGAATTTTAAATGCCTGAAACCAAGAGCAAACTAGCTTAGCCAAAAAGATTTATTGGCCAAAGTAGCTGAAAGTTCCAGGGATCTTTTAGCTAATGTGCCATGAGGGATCATATATGAATGTATGTATATATCCCTCTCTCTCTCCCTCTCTTTCTAGAATTCTTTGTATATCTATTATATCGTCTACTACATTATGTTGTTTATGTGTCTGACACCCTCCCCACCTCCTATCCAAGACAGTGAATTTCCTGAGTTCAGAAAAAAATGTCATCTCTTCCTTGGTGTCCCCAGGACCCAACCCAGGGCTTGGCCCCTTCATGGGAACTCAGTAATTATGGAGTTAATAACCGAATTAAAGAGGATGTCTAAGAGAAGACAGGGCCAGAGTGAAGAAGTAAGCTTCATTTCTTCTGCCTTTGGAGGATCAAACATCAAATAGTATGGAGTGTATTGACCTAGAACCTCCCAGGATAGGCCAAAAATTGTTGAATTCTAATTCTTCCTAGAATTCCCTTTAACAAATGTAACCAAACACCTGGGAACAGGAGACCTGCCACCGCATCAATCCATTTGATTTCAAGATAGAAACCCTAGACAGTTTCCCTTGCCTGCAATTATCCAGGCGGAGCACAGACAAGTTAATATCAACACTCATCTTGATGCCTACACTATCCCCAGAACCCAGAGAAAGGCATTCTTCCCTCTAATCCTCTGTGGCAGGACAGATGGCATTTACAACCCAATCTAGCACCTGGGAAATGTTTTTCACGCTACCAATTAAGACGCATTTCCACCACCGTGTCCATCACTTGCACCTGTAGGAGCTTCGCCACGAGCATATTCCATCAGATCGCTCCCTTTGTCCATCGGGGCCTTTTGCCACAGATTCAAAAAGTGTTGCAAAGGAAGAAAGTGAGAGTTGCATCTGAGCTAGAAACTTCCTGGTACACTCACGGAGGCCCCAGCAAATTCTTTTACTTTTTATCCAACTGACAATTACTATGAACCTACTATGTACCAGTAGACATGAGAGGAAAATAAAAGGTCTAATTAGACTCTACCCTTGAGGAACTCATACTCCAATGGGATAGATTAGTAAATCTAATTAAAATTCATTGTGAAAACACTTTAAGTAGATATGCTTTGAGATACTGATGAGCATAGAGAAGGAAAAGGCTCACTAATTTTGAGGAAGGGCCAAATTATAGCCTCTGTTATACAGAGGCCATGGGTATTAGTCCATATTTATATACATGTAGTAACTGACATTTTTATAGTACAGTGTGGTTTTCAGAGCATTTTCGCATATTTATTTCATTTGATTCCCCTTCTTCCTTTATGTAGAAATTAGTCTTCCCTGTTTTCAGCTTAAGAAATTATGGCCTGGAGAGGCTAAAAGATTTGTTCAAAATGACCAAAAAAACAAAAAAGCAGAACTCAGAACTAGGTTTTTTGATTTAAGAGTTTATTTGGAACATATCCCGAGTTGCACAGGGTTCTCAACTGTGAACAAAAGTTAGAAAACAACAAAAACAAAACAAAAAGCCCCCCAAACCCAAAAGCCAGGAATAGCATTACCCAACTAGGCCCAGCACTGGCCTGGTGAAGGCACCAGTGTAGCCTTCCTTGGGCATTAAATACCACAGCTCGCAAACCTGAAACCGCCTGCATGCCTGTGAGGTCTCTTGGACTGCTGCTCCGGATGCTTCTAGAAACTCAGTGTTGTTGTCCTGCCTGTTGACAGGTGGGTTCTTGATGATGCCTGCTTCTTGGGTCCTTAACTTCTGGTGGAGTCTGAAGTTAGTGCACCAAAGGGCAGAGTCTCCATCAGGTCCTCTAAACGCAAGGAGGGCCTGGGAGGCAAGTGCCTGGCATTTTTCGTCTCTTTTGTGGGAGTTGGACTCAATTTTACAAGTCTGGCAATTCCCAAGTAGGAGAAGGAGGTTAAGAAGCCAACACTTAGCAACACTTTATATTCCCTTCACCAGTACCTCTCAGTAGTGCTGGTTTCCTTCTTTAAAAATTATAAAATAATAATAAATTCTGTCTGACTCAGTTTCTAACTCCCAGAAGCCCTTTTGAACCCAGCATGAACAAGCAAAACCGCACCTAATCACCTCCTTCACCGGGCGGCTTGACCACGGCCTCACCATCACAATCATGCCAGGAACAGCTCACTTAATTATTGATCAAACCCATTCATTTAGGTGTGTGGTTAAACGCTCTTCCCTGGACCACTGGCCAAGCCAGCTCTCAAGTTTAATCACCGAGAGCCAGTGACTTTCACTTCTGACCACTGATTGGGAAAGAGGGGAAAAGGTCCTTACTAATCTGTGAAATGCAGAATGTCTTCCTCTGCTAACAGGAAGCAGAGCTGGCTTCTCTGCGAAAAGGGGCCAGGTCTCAGGGCTGTAGCTCTTTTAGATCAGTGATGATTCTCGAAGTGTGAGCTGCTGGGCCAAAGGAGCAACACCTGGAAACTTGTTAGATATGGAAATTCTTGGGCCCCAGCCTGGAACTGCTGATGGAGAAATTCTGGAGGGGGGTGTGGCCATCTGTATTTTAACAAGCCTTCCAGGTGATGGTGAAGCATGCTAAGGCTTGAGAACCATGGCCGTAGATCTAGGAGCTGCTTCTGACATGGGCGGCGAGCTTCATGGACTCAACCGTCTTTCATTTTTCCTTAGTGGACCTGAATGGGACCTGAAGGAGCTTCATTTAAAGCAGTGAGTAAGCCTCTCCCAGATCATCTTCCAGGTAAGTCTGCTCTTAAAAAAAATCAGCCTCAGAGAAACCTGGGACGGCTGGGCACTTACTTCAACCAAGCAATTAAAGACTAAACCTCACACGATTTCATATCCATTGTCTCATTCTGCCACATGACAGCCCTGGAAGGGAAGTTATTTTCAAGGTGAGGAAATAGGCTCAGGAACGTTGGTTTAATTGCCCAAGATCACATATCTAGGGGGGCTGAGCTGGCGGCCTCTAAACTATGCCAGGGCTATGGGAGTGACTGGGGACAGTCCGGGAGAATTCTCCCACCACCAGTGTGTAATGGTTATATCACAAATACCTCAACTAATCATCTCCCTCTGCTAAGGAAATGTGTCTCTTTGATTTGGTGAAATGCTCAAGAATCGTTCTTTCTTGAGCTTATCTTTATAAATACAGTTTCATACAAATCTCCCATTATCTCTGTGGCTTTGTAACAAAAATGATCCAACAGATGAGCGTGCAAGCTAGGCAGTCCATCCTAGGAGAGAGAGGCACAAAGTATGAAAGGGGATCAAGCGGCTACCAAACCCAGCTTTGTCAGGTTTAGATGCAAATAGAACCATTAACCTTCATGTGTTCTTGTGAAACGAGAGGCTATTTTGCAGATACTCCTAAGCCTTCTCTTTACTTTTATCCCAAAGTTTCTGATCCCATCTCATTTTTGCTCCTTTCCTAACCTAGCCTGCATCCCACGGGAATTCAACCCCCTCATTTCCATCTCCAACCCCGGACATACACACTCCTCTCCTACCTGGGATAAATTCACTGTTCTTTTCCCTGTGTTCCTGCTCCAGAACCACTGATTGCTCCTGAACTATTGATGACTCCCAGATGAAAGTGCTTTGCCACGCTCTGGGTTAGCTTCATTTCACATCTATGCCGTCACCTGCAGCAGAACTCACACTCCTCCCTGCCAAGGCTTCCACTGTCCTTCCTCCTCCTTCCTTGCTCTGTTCTAAAGCTTTGTGCCTTTCCTCTGGCCTCCACGCTCTCCAGATCCCACTCATCATCAACAGACAATCTTGTATCCTAGGTCACAGAAAATAAACAGCCACTAAGCAGGAACTTCTTCCACTCTCTTCCCCTCTGCTTCCTAACGGATCTGTATCTTTACTCATTGTTATGGACTGCATGTGTGTCTCCCCAAAAGTCATATGTTGAAACCCTAATCCACAGTGTGACTGTATTTGGAGATACGGCCTATAAGGAGTTGATTAAGGTTAAATGAAATCATAAGGGCAGGACTCTGCTCCGATAGGATTAGTGTCCTTATAAGAAGCGACATTAGAGAACTTGTTCTCTCTCTGCACGCACACATTCAGGAAAGGCCATGTGAGGACACAGTGAGAAGTCAACTGTCTGCAAGCCAGGAAGAAAGCTCTCACCAGCCTTTTACTAGTGCCTTCTTTCCCTTAAGTCAGAACTGCATGGCAGGGTAGGAGCTCAGGGTCAGGGATGGGTTGGAAAGTTGTTGGGTGATCCAGGAATTAGCACAGAGCAGGGTGAATTGAATATTTGATAACCACCACAGAACTTAGCGGCTTAAAACAGAAAGTGTTATATTGTTTCTCATACGTCTTCAAAATGGGCTGGGCTCAGCTGGACAGTTCTTCTACAGGTCTGACTGGAGGTCATTCATGTGGCACTTTTTAGTTGGCAGGGCAGTGCGGCGGGGGGAGCTCAGCTGGGATGCTGGGATGACTGGGCCTCCTCCCTTTCCATATAATGTCAGGACCTCTCTCTCCATGTGGCTTTTCCATACGTTCTCTCCAGCAGTGTTGGCAGCCTTCTAACACGGGGAGTCAGAGCTCCTAAGAGCACAAAGGTGGAAGCTGATAGGTCTTCTCAAGCCTTATGCCCCAAACTGGCACAACGTCACTTCCTCTGCAGTCTGTTGGTTGTGTATGTCACAGGACCAGCCCAGATTCTAGGGGAGGGACTGAACAGTGTGTGCTCACTGAGGGCCACCACTGTAACAGAATGAACAACTTTTCATTCGTCAACCTACACCATAGGTAAGGACTTTCCAATAGGACTGTCCACATCTGCTTCTGGGATTCTTTATCTTGATATTGCTTTAACATTTCTAAGTCCATTTCCTAAAGGAATATCTACTGAAATATAAGAGAGCCCTACTCTTTTATGTGCTACTCCATCTATTTCAGATGACTTTGCATCTCTTTTTGAGGAGAAAATTTATTTCCAGCTTCTTGGTAACATCTTTTAGCGTTACGTAGTGACAGTTATGATTTTAGGGAGGTCTCACCTCACCTCCCTATGGCTTCACCTCCCATGTCTGGGTTTCAGAACCAGCGCAGACTTGAGCTTCACCCGTTTTTACTGGCGTTTAGAGGCTATGGTATAAGCTAGCATAAGATTTTGAGTTAGCCCAAGTATTTTCCATATTCCACACACAGCCACCTCCACATTTCTAATATACCATGGGAACTTTCTATCATTTCAGGCAGCAGCTCAGGCAGGCAAAGCTCATTGCCTCAAGGAAGGGAGGCTATAGCCAAACAAAAGAGAACAAAGGCATCAATTCTCAATCTTGAGTTTCAAAGAGTCTTTTCAGAGTCCTGGCAAAGAAAACAGGTTGATAGAAAAGGTTTCTGAGTTTCAAAAGCTTGGCTTTTCTTACGCCAAAAGCCATATGCTATGATGTTTACAATAGATTTGGGGAGAGTATGTGATGATAAATAAAAAATATAAAAATGCAAAGAAATATATAAAATAAAAATATGTTAAAACATTTTAAAAGTTAATGAATGGTCTAGTTGTATAGAGTCTATAGAGATTCCAGGGGCTGTACTGAGACCCAGGGGTCCTAGGAGAAGCAACAGAGTAGCAGTGAGTATTTCTGAGAGGGACCCCTAAATGTGGCTCAGTTTAGCAATCATTCCAGGATGCGTTCTCTGCAAGGGAACTCCGAGATGAAGTCCGGAGTGCAAAATGCTGATTGGGAATTAACATCAAAGAAAGAAAGGGAAAGAAAGCAGCACTGGGCCGAGGGAGAAGTTGAACTGGGATGGAAGCCTGACAAAACCTTGGAGCAAATATTACTCACCCAGGTACTCTGGGATTGGGTGGAATGGCTGGACCTTTATACCTCCACCTTACTCAGTCATCAATACAAGATGCTCTGGGAAGGGCATGACCTTGAGAGAGGTGGCTGTCTGCATCTCAGAGGAGCTGACAGCTGGAGACCATCTGCTGACTGCACTCACTCTCTGCAGCTGGGCTGCAAGTCCTTCTGTGACAAGGGATCTGGGCAGCAGTGTATCTCCACGTTTACCACACTAATCCTCTCCTCCCTGAGCTTAATCCCAGGCCCGGAGCTGATAGAATGCTTGGATAGGCTTAGAAAGCCTGCAGTAAGGGCCTGGTGAGAACTCCCCAAATGCAACCCAAGAGAGGCAGCACGGGGGGACTGACGTGGAGGTGGAATGACAGCAGGACAGCCCAAGCATGGCCCCCCACTGCCATGGAGAAGTGCCTGAAAGTTCCCTGCATCCCCAAGAGGGCTCAGCAATGGTTAATAGAGAGTCAGACCTGGGCTGCTTGGACCAACTGACACCTAAAGTTTATGGTGGGCAGGGGACATCTCGAAGACCACAAAACAAAAAGTTCTTAGTAGATTCCAGCAAGGACAGATGACAGCTGTAAACTAGATCCCCCTCCCCTCTTTCAGTCTGGGGCTAGGATACTGTAAAGCCCCTCCCTCTCCAGCTATCTCTATCAACTTAGATAAGCTTCAGGTCATGAGCTGAAGGAAGAGGTAGAAAAAATCCAAACTGACTGAGTTTAAACTTGTGGTGACAGAGAAAACCCCTAAGTGATTGAGTTTATTCAGAATTAAATAGATTTGAGTTTTCTGCCACTAGACAACATGGGGGTTCCAGATAGATACGAAGTTCAATTATGAGTAAAAAAATGTAATGATATTTTTGATTCATTTATGGCAAAGATTGAAAATTCATACTTGTATATAGATATGAGATGATCAAAGAAGTGATCATTGCTTCAGTCAGTAGCAGAGATAGAAATGTAAACCGGTAATGTAGACCTAGGCTTGCGCTTGGCCAGGTGTGTGATACAACTGGGGATGCTGTCTCAGAATGCTGACACTCAGATACTGTTGGTGTGGGGACTATTAGGAGATGATTTCTGTAAATCGACTTAGATACATATATAATCAAGACCTTAAATTATTTATGTTTTGCAATTCTACTTTTAGGTATCAGGTTTAAGAAAATAACCAGATATTCTGACTGCTGTACAAAGAATAGAGAAATTCTATTCCAGGCAACAAATATTGGACTCTGGCATTTGGGGGATGGCAGTAGAGATGGAGGATGTATAGGAAATTGGGATGTTTTTTTGGAGGTAAAGTTAAGACTCGACAGTGGATAAAATGTACGTGAAGTTTAGAGCATGATGTCTTCTAGTTTTTGGCTTGAGCAACTGGGTGGATAACAGTGGCATTTACTAATATGGGGAAGATCCAAGAAGGAAATCTGCAAGGAGAGGGTAGAAAACAAGAGATTTATTGTGGCCACATTGAGTTTCTGATGCTTTTAAATACCCACAGGCCTGCATCTCTCGACATCTAGTCTGGAGCTTGGCGGAGAGGAGGAGGCTGGAGATACAATTTGAGAATCATGTGCATAAAGACAGCATTTAAAGCCCTGGGAGTGGATGAGAGCACTTCCCGAGTTACTGAATGTAAATAGAGGAAATCAAAGTCGTGATAGGATCAAGTGTGTGATAAGATTATTATAGATTTTTATTTTCTTCTTTATTCTCTATATTTTCCAAAGGTGTTTGCAATGAAAATATATTACTTTTAAAATCAGAAAACAAGTAAAGCCCTAATAAATCTGCTGCCAACTCAGAAACATCCACACCACCTCCCTGCTCTTTTTCTCAGAAAAAGCTTTCTCCTAGGTAGGGCGTTAAACACATTCATGTGCGCATTTAATTGGGAATCTTAGAGACAGTGTTTGCATGAAAATCAACATCCCCATCTCTTCTGAGTGCAAATGAGCCACTCATACCCTGGCGCCCCCACCTAAGCTGCCTCACGCTGCTGATTGAACCTGTGCCTAATTACGTGTCGCTCCTTGAGTTCTGGAGTGTGTAATAGCACTGTTTATTTGCCAGGGTTGACAGTGATGACTAAGTTATTTTCCTCTTCATGTGTTTTTTGTTTTTTTTCCCTTTTTTAAGTGGAGTCACCCCGCCTATCATGCCACAAATACCACCAGTTGTCGGGGTTGTCTCTGGTCAGTGAGTGCTGGGACAGAAGCCCAGACATCCAGGATGTTTTGTCAGAAGCCTGGGGAGAGGCAGTTTTTTTGTTTTTTGGGGTTTTTTTTGGCCACTCTGCTTGGCATGCGGGATCTTAGTTCCCCGACCAGGGATCGAACCCGTGCCCCCTGCAGTGGAACTGCGGAGTCCTAACCACTGGACTGCCAGGGAATTCCCAGGAGAGGGAGTTTCTGTAACTCATCTGGGATGGCTTCCAGGCAGTGGTAAAAGGGCTTCTTGCTTTGAATCTTTATTCATTCAACTAACATTCACTGTGGCCCTTCAGTGCTCCTGGCCCTACTCTGAGCACAGCCAGAGATAAATATGACCCTGGGTAGGCTCTCAAGGAATGCAAAGTCTAGTGATTCCATCTGAGTTCAGTTTGTGAAGGGTTGTGATGAGGGAAGTGTGGGACAATACGGAAGCACCTAATCTGGGGAGTATGGTTCAGGGTTCAGGCTACCTGGAAAGGATAATAATAGCTCACATTTATCCAACTACCAGGCACAATTCTTCTTGCTTTATATGGAAGAACTCATTTATTCCTTCCAAGGACCTATGAGGTAGGTCCTATTATTATGCTCATTTTATGGAATGAAAAACTTAGGCAGAGGGGTTAAATCTGAGCTGAGTATTAAAGGGCAAAGACGGGTTAGCTAGGTTGGGGTAGAGGGAAATGTTCCAAGCAATTGGAGCCGCGTGGGGAATCCACAGAGTATGAGGAATAATTTGGGGGTGGGGAGCTGCCGGATGTTCTTTATGACTGGAGGCTGTGGGGCCTGGGAGGATGGAGCTAGAGGGTCTTGAGAGGCTTGAAGAAAGGGAGTGACAGAATTAGATCTGCCTCCATTCTGGCTGCCTTGCGTAGCCTGGTTGGACTGGAGGAAAGCAGATAAGAAGTGCTTGTAGTGGTCTTGATAAGTGATGAAAGCTAAGCTATAGCACCTGGAGTGAGTATGGCCAGAGGGAGATGGACTCGGGGTTCTGTGCAGCAGACAGCTGGACCCAAGGAGCTAGTGTGAGGGAGGACTCAGTGCCCGGATTTCTCCTTGGGTGACTGGTTAAGCGGTAGTGTTTCCCTGAGACTGGGAGCCCCAGGGGAGGAGCAGGCCCAGTGTAGACAGACGGTGCATGAGGTGTGTTCTTTCTGGTGCCTTGAGCCTGGGTCTCTGGGGAATGGGAGAAAAACAATGCCCAAGCAAACCAACAGAAATACGGTGAGCGTAGGATGGAGGCCTGAAGTCTAGAGCAAGCGAGCCAACAAACGCCTCTTCATCGGCTGACCCACAATCTGACTTGCCAGCATTTTCCTATAAACTAAGGGGTGGAAGATGTTGAAAATGTTCTGACAAGCAAGGGATGGTAAATAGAAGTTAATCGGATAGCACTTGTTATTCATGTTTTAATGTGTGTTAAATGTCACTGCCATCTTGTCTTTTTTTAAGCTCTATGTTAGGAAAAATTAAAAATATATATTCATAAAATATATATTCATGAGACCTTTTTTTAAAATTTATTTTTATTTATTTATTTGTTTATTGTTGGCTGTGTTGGATCTTCACTGCTGTGTGCGGGCTTTCTCTAGTTGTGGCGAGCGGGGGCTACTCTTTGTTGCGATGCGTGGGCTTCTCATTGCGGTGGCTTCTCTTGTTGCGGAGCACGGGCTGTAGGTGCGCGGGCTTCAGTGGTTGTGGCACGTGGGCTCAGTAGCTGTGGCTCGCAGGCTCTAGAGCGCAGGCTCAGTAGTTGTGACGCAAGGGCTTAGTAGCTCCGTGGCATGTGAGATCTTCCCGGACCAGGGCTCGAACCTGTGTCTCCTGCATTGGCAGGTGGATTCTTAACCACTGCGCCACCAGGGAAGTCCCCTTGAAACCTTTCATAGGCTTATTGCTGATGTTGCCCCCCACTTTCTCCCAATTCTCTGTACGGTCTTAATTTCTTCAAACCCAAATTCTCCTACATTGGGGACTCCCCTGGCGGTCCAGTGGTTAAGACTTCACGCTCCCAATGCAGGGGGCACAGGTTCAATCCCTGGTTGAGAAACTAAGATCCCACATGCCACATGGCATGGCCCAAAATAAACAAACAGACAAATTGTCCCACTCTGGCAGTTTTCAGAAGCCCGTTCTTTGGGGTAGGGGAGACAGTACTTTATTTATAAAGACCCTATTTCACAGAAAAGGAGAAAAAGACTTAGGGAGGGTATGTGGTTTCCCAGTGGTCCCCTTCTGAGTCAGTGGTGGAGGTGGTGTTCTAAGACAGACCCATCAGGTCCCAAAGACCCTTATTACCATCTGCCCCTACCTTCTCCCCGAGAAGTGGATTGGATAGATTATAGGACACAGGCTTGGGAAGAAAGACTATAATTCTTTAATTGTCTCCAAAGAGAGACTTCTGGTTCTTGAAAACTAATGAGTACTGAAAAGGTTGGGTTATAAGGAAAGTGAGCAGCAGGTCTGCTAAATACCTTGCTAGAGTTAAGGAAACGGTCTAAGATGGGGAGATATGGATTCCGCCTGCTAAACTCTTGAAATGTTTTCATGTGTCTGGACAAGTTTACTAGTATCCTCTCTGAGCAAGAGGATGGCTGAGGAGTAGAAACATCAGACTGGTGGGACTTCCCTGGTGGTCCAGTGGGTAAGACTCTGCACTCCCAATGCAGGGGGCCTGGGTTCGATCTCTGGTCGGGGATGCCGCAACTGCGAAGTCCGCATGCCGCAACGAAGATCCTGCGTGCCGCAACTAAGACCCTGCACAGCCCAAATAAATAAATAAATCTTTAGGAAAAAAAAAAGAAGCATCAGACTGGTAAGGACCCAGTGGTGCCTAGATCAACAAAAGTTTCCTGAAACCGAGGACATTCCAATGCGGAGAGAGACACCACAAGAGCCTCGGCCACTCTGACTTTGTTCTGCATTGGGACAACACCAGGGAGCATCAGGCCATGCTCTTGTTTGTTTGTTTTGTTTTGTTTTGTTTTTGTGGTACGTGGGCCTCTCACTGTGGTGACCTCTCCCGTTGCGGAGCACAGGCTCCGGACGCGCAGGCTCAGCGGCCATGGCTCACGGGCCCAGCCGCTCCGCGGCACGTGGGATCTTCCCGGACCGGGGCACGAACCCTGCATTGGCAGGCAGACTCTCAACCACTGTGCTACCAGGGAAGCCCCATGCTCTTGTTTTTATTATATCATCCACCAAATAATTATTCAGCACCTATGGAAAGAGTACTGCTGGTTGCATAGCCAACATCTAGTTCCCCTTTCCTCCTTCCTCATTGAACCCAGATTTGTTCCCCACCCCATTCCTATTCCAGATGGAAACCACGATTAGTCTGAGACAATCAGATGATGGTGATTACCTGGCAAAGGTCCAGGGCTATATGTGTGGGCCAAGCTATGTTGGCCCAATGAGATTACAAGAAACTTTTATAGACTATGGTTGGGAAGAAATTTCCCTTTTACATGCAAACAATAAAGTATGTAGCATTGAAAGCCATGCTGTGACCACAAGGGGAACCAGCTTTCGGGTGGAGCTGATACCGATGGTGGTCAGAGAAAAGAATCAGAACTGAACCCTAGACGACGTCATTGAGCTGCTTTTCCTACTGTACCTGTTTCCCACCCTGTATCTGGACTTCCGATTTTTGTGAAATTATACATTTCCTCATGGCTGTAAACCCGTTGGAGTTAGCACTGGGATTTTCTATTACTTGCAGCACAAAGCATCCTGACTGAATCAACCTCCTTTTTTCCAGACACAGTGCTGAGCACTGGACACAGCCAATCAGTGAGGGAGAGAGGGAGAGAGGCTCACAAGTGAGCAGAGCATTTCTATTCTGAGTCCTCAGCGCGATGACCTCAGTAAGCCCCGAGGCTTTGGAGGCACCTGGGACCAGATGGCCTTAGGGGCTGACCCCCGGTTGTAGCAGTGTAACTGGGATGCCTCTTCATAAATCTTTTTGATGTCTATCGATTCGGCCCAAATTATTAACATAGGTACAAAAGGTTTGTCTATGACCTCACAAACGCCACCCTGCTTGGCCAGCAAGTAATCCAAGGCCAATCTATTTTCCATAACCACACTGGCCAGTGAGTTTAAAGAAGTCAAAAAGTCTATTTGGGACATTTCCAGTGGTCAGGGCTAGGCTCTCTAAAGTGTTGGTTAGATTTTCTCGGGTTATTTAATGGTAGGCAAAGCCTCCCCATGGAGCCGTCCATCCCCCTGCCAGTCCTATTCCTGCCAATATTAATCCAGTGGCCTTCCTGGGATAATATTGAGTATTATTATGTATTGTGCTGTGAATGGGACCAAATGTCCTAATGTATAGGCTCTCTCATGCCACACATTATTGATATAAAGATAAGATTTATATAGGGGACATATTACCCTGGGGTGCACTTGTCTTTGGGCCCTCGTTCTGGGGAGTGCCACATATCCAGACATATCCTGAAGGTGCAATAAGAGATCTGGGAACAGAAGAATTTAACAAGGAAGCAACTGTCCGGACCCATGGAAGCGACAAGTTATAAACACAATGCAGGGACAGGGGCCCATTAGAATATGCAAAATAGTTAGGTCGGGAGTATTCCATGCCCTCAGCTTAGATGAGATGGTGAATTAAGAGGGTTTTACCCACCGCTTCCACAGGGCCAGACAATCTTTAGCCCAATTTTTGGTGCATTCCATCTCTATCCTGTAGGCACCCTCAACCTGGATTTCTGTAAGCACACGGAGTGGAGACATTCATGGGAATTCAGTTTGGGTCCAGGTTCCAAAACGCTATGGCGATGTTACCATTGGGTGGCCAGGGGTTATTCCAAAAAGGCTCACTATAGCCAAGAGAACCATTAGAGGTTGGAAGCATGACTGGTTTTCTGGATGACAAAAGTAGTCATTATTAATGGAAAAGTTTTAAGTCATATTTTTAAAAAGAGTTAAACTTAGGCAAGGTAGTGGGCCTAACAGGAGTATTGTCCATCATGCTCGTATGGGGAGGGAGGAGGGGATGCCATGTGTTTGAATTGGTCAAGCTCTTGTTGTATGTACCTGTTTGTATCTGTAATGATTGTTGTAAGCCAGGGTTTTTGTGGCAGACCCAACAATTAAGCAGTTTTTCTCCCCAGGTGACTATTGTAGATATGTTTACTAAAGCCTGATTTCCCCATTCCCCCGAGCCAAGACCATCATCAGAAGTCCTACTAGTAGTATCATGGCTATTACTGTATTTTTTCTCTTAGACCCAGCAGGGGCAAAGCGGATGTTTGCCAGGGGGAGGGGGCTCTGAAAAGGGGCAGAATAAGAGCATGATAGTCAGAAACACAAGGATGAGTAGGCCAACACATCACAGCCATATGAAGCCACTTATCTGTTGTCTTGAACAGGTGTCTGAAGTCTTCCACTGGCTCACAGGAGTAGCTCTCTTCTGGTTCCTGTTGGGACTCATAAGATACAGGTTTTAATCTAGGCAGATGTACCCAACTAGTAATTCTCAGTAGCTTGACAGCAGTTGGGGTACTTAGTAACACTTGGTACGGTCCCTTCCATTTTGGTTGTAGCTGGTCCTCAGGGGACCCTTCCTTCCAAGTTTTTAGTAGGACAAAATCCCCTGACTGGATGGACTCCTCGACATTTTCTTTTGTTGTGGGGGGGGGGGGGGTGGGCAGCACTTTGTTTCCGTGTTCTTGGAGGGCCCTTTGAACTTGGTTCAAGCTAACAAGGTGGGAGACCACTGGTGGGTTTCCTCATCAAACAGAGATCTGAGGTCAAGAGCAGCCTCCTATAGGTCATTTCGAACGGGCTAAGTTTAAAATTCCCTTTGGGGCCATCCTGGTCCTTAGAAGGGCTACGGGGAGGAGGGAGACGCCGGTTTCTGAGGTCTCTTGGCACAGCTTAGCAAGCGTTCTTTTTAGAAAGTGATTTGCTTTTTCTACTTTGTCTGAGGACTGGGTCCTCTAGGAAGAGTGGAAGCAGTAAATACCCAGAGCTGGGGAAGCCTGGTGGGTCAGCTTGGTGGTGAAGGAAGGTCTGTTATCACTCTGTGAGCTTTTTGGTAACTGAAATCTCAGAATTATCTCTTTAAGCAGAAATTTGGATGCTTCTGTTGCCTTTTCAGTCCTAGTAGGTAGGAAAAGCTTCTATCCACCCTATAAAGGTGTCTATGAATGCCAATGGGTATTTTCATCTGCTACGTGGGGGTGTTTGGGTCAAGCCCAGGAATATTCCCCTGGATAGGTTCCCCGGTGTTGTATGGGCCAAGTTAGGGGTGGAGGTATGGGGTGGCTTCCTGGAGCATTGCAGGCACAAAACTTGCAAGCCCTGGTGATATTTTTAACAATTTGGGACAGTCCCTTACCCGGGAACACCTGAGTAACCAGTTTGAATAAGGAGAGTCCTGCCCTAAGTGGAAGCATTCGTGGAAGTGCTTAATTACTTTGCATTGCTTGGCCCCAGGAATGAGAAGCTTGTTATCTTTTGTCAGCCGCCCTGAGAGGTCTCTTTCCAGTCCCCCTCGTTTAGCCCACTCGAGTTCTTCAGGTGTATAAGGTGGCACCGTTGGGAAGGGTGGGCTGTCCGGTCTTGTAGGACAAGCTGTTGTTGAGTTGCCATCTTAGCGGCCTTTGTGGCCAGGGCATTTCCCCTTGTAAGGGACTTGTTGCCCTTTTGGTGACCCCTGCAACCTCCTTTGGAAGCCGGACTGCTTCTAAGAGTTCTAGAATTTCTGCCTGGTGTTTTATAGGGGACCTTTTGGCTGTTAATAGTCCCCTTTCTTTCCATATGGCAGCATGGGCTTGTAGCACTAGGAATCCATACTTGGAATCAGTATAAATATTGATTCTTAATCCCTTTTCCAGCTGAACAGCTCTGGCCAAGGCAATCAACTCGGCCTTTTGGGCGGAAGTGTGAGAGGGCAGAGCTCCAGACTCAGTAGTGGTCTGCAGGCTGACTAAGGCATAGCCAGCCTTTCTTACCCCTTCACGTATGAAACTGCTTCCCTCGGTAAATCGTTCTACATCGGGATCCGGCAGGGGCTCATCCTTGAGGTCAGGTCTACTGGAGTAACCTTCTTCAATAGTCTCCACGCAGGAGTGAACAAGGGACCCTTGGGGTGGGGGGTTTGGCATTAGAGTAGCTGGGTTCAGGTCTTGGCAAACCTTAAGAGTTACACCTGGGACGTTAAGTAGGAGGGCTTGGTATTTAAGCAGTCATCCACCTGTCAGCCATTTGGTGTCCCTTTGCTTCCAGGACTCCTTGTGCCTGGTGAGGAGTTAGGACTTCCAATGATTGTCCCAGGGTGAACTTATTGGACTCTTCCATTAGTGGAGCAGTGGCGGCCACTGCCGTAAGACTTCCTGGCCATCCAGTGGCCACCTGATCAAGTTGTTTTGAGGAATAAGCTGTTAGTTTAGTGAGGTCCCTGAGTTTTTGGGTGAGGACACCCAGGGCTACCCCTTGTCTCTCAGCTATATAGAAGGTAAAGGATTTTTCTAAGTTAGGGAGACCTAATGCAGGGGTGATCCCTAATTTTTGTTTCAGAGCTAGAAACGCTTGTTGGCAATCTTCATCCCAGTTAAGGGGTTCATGGTCGCCTCCTTTTAGGGTCTCATAGAAAGGCTTTGCTATGAGCCTGAATCCAGGTATCCAGGGCGGTTGGTTGGAGGGTTACAGTGGCTTCCTTCGGTCCTGTACTGGAGTCCTCGTCCCAGTCGTGAGCACGTATCACAGGCACTTAACCTGTTGGGTGGAAATTTGGTCCTTGTGAGGAGAGACTTGATATCCTCATTCCCCTAGGAAGCTGAGGACCTGAGTGGTGTTTTTATCTGAGTTTTCCCTAGTGGGAATGGAAATTAGGTGGTTGTCCACACACTGTAGGAGAGATCCATTAACCAACTGTCATTCTCTTAACTCCTTTGCTAATGCATTCCCAAACAGGTTGGGGCTAGCCCCAAAGCCTTAGGGCCGCTCGGTCCAGGTTAGGTGGGAGGTGCTCTGGGTGCCTGGATCTGTCCACTCAAAGGCAAAGAGATAACTGGGAGTCTGGGTGCAGGGGAATACAAAAGAAGGCATCCTTTAGGTCTCACACTGTGGACCAGTTTGTGTTTTCTGGAACTTGGGTCAGTATGGTGTATGGGTCAGGGACTCTTGGGTGAACTGGGACCACTGCCTCATTAACTGCCCTCAGGTCTTGAACAAACCTGTATTCTGTATACTTTGTTTTTCTATGGGGAGAATGGGGATATTACACGGAAATTGGCAGGGTCGTAACAGCCCATATTTTAAGCTTGGTTATGAAAGGCTGGATACCCCGTGGGGCCTCGGGCCTCAAGGGATACTGTTTTTTCCACGGGTAATCAGCATTGGGTTTTAATGAAATCTGAACTGGGGTCCATTGGTAGCTCTGCCAGGAACCTCAGTATCCTAGACAGCAGGGTTCACTTGGGAAACACTATGGTGAGGCAGGGAGGCTTCCTCTGATGTGTTACTGAGGCAGAGGCTCCCACGGCCAAGAGCAGCTGTTTCTCCTGGTGCGTGCCTTCTCGGAGGTGGTCTCCAAATTGAACTATTGTCTGGAATTTGGTGAGAAAATCCCTTCCCAACAAGGGGATGGGGCACGCAGGCATGAACAGGAACTGGTGTGCAAAGGTAAAACTTCCTAGTAAGCAGCTGAGGGGTGTGGTGAATCATTTGGCTTTGGGCCATCCGTCCATCCATCCCTATTTCTATATGGGATTGGGAGGACAAGAGTCCGGGGAAATCAGAAAGCATAGGTGGCTCTGTATCTAGTAAAAAAAAAAAAAAAAAAAAAAGAAGTAGCTTTCCTAGCTGCCACGTCAAGGGTTACCCGAGGCTCCTCAGGGGAAATGACCAGGTGTCCAGGTGTCCTTTGGGAGACAGACAGGGTCCCGGGCCCCGTCAGTCCTCTCAGCCTTCATCGTCTTGGGAGCCCTAAGTCCCCGTCAGGACTGGGGGCAGTCCTGCTTCCAGTGGCCCTCTCATATCGAGCAGGGTCCGGGTGGACTTTTCCATACAAGGGGCATTCGTTCTTCCAGTGGCCCTCCTGGCTGCATTAAAATAGGTCCCTTTTTGGTGGGGCAGTGTCTCTATTCCAGATTTTCTAGATCCCGCCCCTGCCATGGGCTTTTGCAAGGCAGGGGATGGGGGGTGGCGAAGTCGGGGAGGGTAACCCTGAGGTGCAGGAGATAGGGCTGCAGCTAGTAATTGTGCCCTGCATTGTTGCCCCCAGATCCTCTGTGCTTCCTCAACTCTATCTCTATCATTAAATACTCCAAAGACCAAGTCCATGAGCTGATTCATGGGAGGTTGGGGTCCCATAGCGGCCTTCTGTAATTTTCTCCTAATGTCTGGGGCAGATTGAGTGATATAATGGATATTTACGAGGACTTGCCTTTCGGGGGTGTCAGGATTAAAATTGTATACTTTCTAAAGACTTCCACCGGGCAGTCCTGGAAGAGGGCTGGATTCTCACCTGTTCCCTGTGTTACTTCTCTGACTTTGTCATAATTAACAGGCTTAACAACACGCCTTTTCATGCCTTCTGTGAGGCAAGTTATCATGTGGTTCTTGTGTTCGAGCCCTCTACCTCCCTGTTGGCAGTCCCAGTGGGGCTCCTGGTCAGGGATTGCATCCCCTCCTGTAAGGTAGATTATATGTCCTTGATTTTGGGCTGCCATTTCATTGCCATGTGCCCGGGCTGCCCCAAGGATCCGGCTTTTCTCTTCAAAGGTGCAGCAGTAGAAGGAGGACCTATGGGTCCCCCCGAGTAAGTTCATAGGACATCGTCAGCTTGGTGAATCCCTTCCACAAAGGGGTCCAACTGGAGTCCTCGGAAGAACATCCAGATTGCTCTTTGCAAGTAGCTAGGCCAGCCCTGGAAAAGGGGCGTGGCCTCTGTTGTTCCTCCATCGCCGGCTGGCACTTCCCTTAAGGGACACAGTTTGCTTTTGGGAGGTTTGCAGGTAGCCCTGCTTCGTGTAGTACTGGCAGGACTCACCTCTGGTAACGGAGGATACAGGACAGGGCTGGAGGGATAAGTGGTGGTATTTCCAGCAGCCCAGATGGGGCGCTAGGGGTAGACGGTCTGGAAGACTGTCTCCCCTCAGAATTGGGGAGGGTAGGAGTTCGAGGTTGTGGACCTCAAGAGGTCCACATAAGGGTATCATCTAAAATCAGATGGCCAGATCTCCTGGCCCCCTAGTTTGTACTGGGGCCATGCAGTATTGCAAAAGAAAATTAATTTCTCTTTTCTTAAGCCATCTTGTCTAAATTTACTCCAATTAGCTATGCATCCTAATGGGGAGTCCTTCGGGGTGCTTGTGGGGCTCCTGTAGGAGAAGAAGGTACTTTTAAGGGATGTGAGCCAGGTATACCTGGCAGGAGTTTTTTATTTTGTTTTTAAAAATTTTATTGAAGTATAGTTGATTTACAATGTGTTAGTTTCTGCTGTACAGCAAAGAGACCCAGTCATTCATATATATATTCTTTTTCATACTCTTTTCCATTATGGTTCATCATAGGATATTGAATATAGTTCCCTGTGCTCTACAGCAAGACCTTGTCGTCTGTCCATCCTATTCATAATAGTTTGCCTCTGCTCACCCCAAACTCCCAGTCCTTCCCTCCCCCTCGGCCCTTGGCAACCACAAGTCTGTTCTCTATGTCTGTGAGTCTGTTTCTGTTTCATAGATATGTTCATTTATGTCGTATTTTAGATTCCATATATAAGTGATATGGTATTTGTCGTTCTCTTTCTGACTTACTTTGCTTAGTATGATAATCTCTAGGTCCATCCATGTTGCTGCAAATGGCATTATTTCATTCTTCTTAATGGCTGAGAAATATAGTCCGTTATATATACGTGCCACATCTTCTTTATCCATTCTGTTGATGGACATTTTAGGTTGTTTCCATGTCTTGGCTATTGTAAATAGTGCTGCAGTGAACATAGGGGTGCATGTATCTTTTCAAATTTTAGTTCTTTCTGGGTATATGCCCAGGAGTGGGATTGCTGGATCATATGGTAACTCTATTTTTAGTTTTGTAAGAAACCTCCATACTGTTTTCCATAGTGGCTACACCAATTTACATTCCCACCCACAGTGCAAGAGGGTTCCCTTTTCTCCACACCCTCTCCAACGTTTGTTATTTTTAGACATTTTTTTTTTTTTTTGGCTGCGTTGCGTCTTTGTTGCTGTGCGCGGGCTTCTCATTGCGGTGGCTTCTCTTGTTGTGGAGCACAGGCTCTAGGTGCACAGGCTTCAGTAGTTGTGTCTCGCGGGCTTAGTTGCTCTGCGGCATGTGGTATCTTCCCGGACCAGGGCTCGAACCCGTGTCCCCTGAGTTGGTAGGAGGATTCTTAACCACTGAGCCACCAGGGAAGCCCTAGACTTTTTAATGATGGCCATTCTGACCAGTGTGAGGTGATACCTCTTTGTGGTTTTGATTTGCATTTCTCTAATGATTAGCGATGGTGAGCGTGTTTTCATGTGCCTGTTGGCCATCTATATGTCATCTTTGGAGAAATGTCTGTTTAGGTCTTCTGCCAATTTTTGATTGGGTTGTTTGCTTTTTTTGTTATTGAGTTGTATGAGCTGTTTGTATATTTTGGAAATCTAGCCCTTGTAGGTTGCATCATTTGCAAATATTTTCTCCCAGTCCATAGGTTGTCTTTTCTTTTTGTTTATGGTTTCCTTTGCTGTGTAAAAGCTGATAAGTTTGATTAGGTCCCATTTGTTTATTTTTGCTTTTATTTCTATTTTGCTTTTGTTTTTATTTCCTGGATCTTGGAACAGGGTCACGAACATTTGGATATATGGAACTTACCCCCATTTACCTTCCCTCTTACAAAACAGGTCCAGCTGCAAGATGGTATTGTAATTCAGTGACCCATTTTCTGGCCAGATCTCTTGGTCCCCTCGTTTGTATTGCGGCCATGCAGTATTGCAAAAGAAAATTAATTTCTCTTTTCTTAAACCACCTTGTCTAAATTCACTCCAACTAGCTATGCATCCTAACGGGGAGTCCTTCGGGGTGCTTGTAGTCACCCCCATTTTTTGTTAGGATGTTATGACGAGACAGGGATCTGTCATGATCAGTCAGGGGTCTGGCCAAATGGTAGTTGTCTGTGCTGGTGCTCTCCCAGTGTCCCTGATACCCCAAAAACATAAGAAGGGAGTGCACAGTTAGGGACTTCAGTGGATGGACCCCCTCAAGGGGGTGTTGCACAATTAAGTTCTGATGGCAGTGAAAGAGATGGTATAATTGGCCCAATCCGTGATGGCCCCTAACTCCAGGGTAGGGAATTTGGCAGAGGAGGTGTTTAATTAAGCAGGGAAAACTGGGCTTGTGGCATCCGGCCTTAAGAAAGGGTGTGTTGGCAAAGGCAGCAGTGAGATCCCTGTGAGCGGAAGTCTGCCTGTTCGGTGCACCTGAGGTGGCCCCTGGGTTAGTTACAGAGAGGAGTAAGAGCCAGCAGGAGGACCAGCAACCCGAGTCCCAAACCCTAAACCCTGCAGAGAGGGAGGGAGGAGACCTGGCCCTGAATGGGCTTCGTCATCCAGCAAAAGAGGAAAAGAAGCTGATAGAGCTGAAGGATAGGGCTGGAGCGCCACAGGCGATATGATGATACTAATACAAGGAAAAGTTCCCTGCAGGATGTGACCCTAGGGGGAGGTGGGTGGGGGAGGGATGGAGTGGGAGTTCGGGGTTAGCGGATGTAAACTATTATATATAGGATGGATAAACAACAAGGTCCTACTGTACGGCACAGGGAACTATAGTCAATATCCCGTGATAAACCGTAATGGAAAAGAATGTCTATATGTGTGTAACCGAGTCACTTTGCTGTACAGCACAGATTGACACAACTTTATCTGTAAATCAACTGTACTTCAATGAAAAAAAGATTAAAGGATGTGACCCTTATGATGATTAGCATAACAGTGTTGGATCAAACATCCAGTTGGGCGAAAATCAGCTGGGAACTCGGTAATAGTAGGTCTTGACCTGAGGGGAGGCTGAAGAGCGATACCTCTGCACGCTTGAAACAGAGGCGACACCCAGCCTGCTGGCACAGGCAGCAAGGGGGCCCAAGGACCCGTGGACAGCTGAAGAAGTTGCCGGAGTTTGAGACAGGGAGGAGGAGATTCCACTCTTAACCAGCTGTGCTATATTTATCTGCTATTTTCTGTGACAAAATTCTGTGAATTTTCATTTCGCAGAATGAAAATTCAGTCATGTTAATCAAATTTCAAGTTCTATGGCCAAGCTCCTGCCTTGAGATGCCTCAAACGATTTGGCACCTGGGTTAGCATCAGAAAGCCCATCTGGGTAGAGTCTCCTCCCTGACCTGAATCTGAAAAGGCAGTGGGTGGCCATAGACCTGGACCCAGGCGATTTAGATAAGGTTTCCCTCCTTTCCTCTCTTTGCCCTTTGATGACCCCCTCCTCTTCTGGCCTCCATGACCGTTCCTTAAGCAACGTCTCCCCTTCCAAAATGCCCAGTAGCCTTCAGGCTGATGCCCTGTGCGGGACAGAGGACACAGAGGCAGGGCTTCCCGGCTGAACGGGCCCCTGGGAGCCAGGGGCCTGCGGAGTCTCGGATGGGCCCGGACCTGCAGCCGCAGTTTTCCAAACAGTCCCCTGGAGTAGGTTCTTTCAGCTTCAGGGAGAGGTCAGCGTTTCAATCTCATGTTTTCACACATCTTAAATGGATTTCAGAGGCCCTGGCGCTGCCGCTGCTTCTCTCTTTAAACAATGTGGTGAAGCCGCTGTAGCTTTGCTAGAGGCTGCATTCCTCCCACAGTGTGATGTGGTTTTTGGAAGTCATGCATGCAGTTAGCTAAACCAAACTAAGCTGCTTCATGAATGGGAGCAAACTCAAGAGAGCAATGGTGAATAGAAATAAGGCAAGTTTGCTTTCCACCCCTAATTCAAAAAGCCGGATAATTAAGTAGGCGGAGAAAGGAAGTGTCCCTTCTAATTCCAAGAGCTGACTCTCTCTCTTTCTCCATTTCCTTTCTTTACTAGGTAGTGGTGGCGGTGGTGGTGGTTTGTCTGTGTGTCTTGGGGGCAGAGGGGTGGGTATCGTAAGGGAAGTTCTAGTAAAAGATCTATTTCCCCGGATCCTCTGAGTAAGCTTTTTCTGTCATATGGAGAACATAATAACTGCTTCCAGTCCTGTTCAGCCTCCCTCCACTCAGCTCTCTTCTATCTGGCCCTCAGCAGCAGTTGCAAATCTTTAAGCTCTCTGCTGACTCGCCCCCATCTCTCACTCTGGATTCCACCTGGAAGCCGAGGTTCTACAGAATGAACTCAGTGCCCCCTGCACCTCCCGCCTGCAAAGGCACAGAGAGCACATTCCCTTTCCTCTTACTTCCCCTCTCAGGGGAGAAAGAGCCGCTCTTCTTTGCAAAGCCAGTTCCTCTACTGTGCCCTGGATCCCAACATGAATGAGCTTGTCAGTTACTCTGCAGCTGCCATTACTCCTTCGCTCCAGTGTAATGAACATGTCCACATCACTCGAACTCCGAAAAAAAGTCTTTCCTCGAACCTGCCTCCCGAGCCCCCCCTTGCCTGCCTGCTCTCGCCAGGGTGCATCTTGATCCAGTCATCTACCCACTTGTCACTGCCACACATCCCTGCTGCCACCGTCGCCAGTTCTGGCTTCTGCTCCCCCATCCCGTGGCTGGCCACCATTGATGCCTAATCTTCAGAGCCAGTGGACCTCCCCATCCATTTCCTGTTCACTTCTGGACAAGAGAGTAGGAGGAGGAGGATGGCCAAAGTGAGCTCTTGAGGGGGACTGTTGGTGTCAGTTCTCTGATGCTTTCCCAGAGAGCCGAGGGTTTCAGACAAAGACATTTTTCATCTACCGAGCTGCATATTTTTACTTAGATATTTTAAAAAGCAATCTCAAGCTCTGAAGGAAAATGTAACATTGATGCCAAATCAGATGGGAACTAACACTTGGTATCAACAGGAATATATTTGAATTTAAAAAGGCTAGCTGCATCTGACAGCAGTGTGTCTGAGACTCAAGTCGGAGTCGGAGTGGGGGTGGGGAAGAGAAGCGAAGAATCTTCAATAAATGTTTATTAAGACGGGGGATGGGTGGTAAATAGGGTGACCACCTATGACATGTAGGAAGTCAGGGAAGGCTTCATGTCAGAAGTTACACTTAGGCTGACTCTTAAAGGGACAGGTCATTTCCGGCAAAGAAAAGGAGTTCAATACTGAAGGCAGAGGGAGTGGCATGTACAGGGCAGGGTGTTTGGGGAAAAAAACCCTATTTCCAGGAAATGATGAGCACAGCACTTCGAAGCATCTTACGGTCCTTATGACCTAGTGTTGTCCCCTGTCAGACCCCTTGGCCCTGAGATTTGGATAGCTGCAAGGAAAGAGCACATCCTGTAGTAATTTTTGTTATGCTTCGGGCTGAAGACTCACTAAATGTATATGAGTAACCGATTTCTCCTATGCCTCCCTAAAACAAATGTGTGCTTTTAGACACAGAAGACATACTCAGTCAAGGCTGCCTTTCCCCAGAGTTGCCAGCAGCAACCCAGAGGTGGGGGCAAAGCCTTCACAACAGGAGCCTGACGGTCCAGCAAGCCCCAGCATCTTCAGGGGTAGTCACTTCTCCCACGTTGCATCTGTCCTCACCATTCGTGAGCTCTTGGAAGACAAGAGCCATGTCTGTTTGTTGTTACCTGGTGGCTAGCACCAAACATTTGCTCAAAAATATTGGTGACGTGCATGGGGGATGGGACCGGCATCCTGTGCTTTCTAAATAGAGGGTTTCTATCTCCCCTTCTGTTTCCAAGGAAACACTTCTGTAAGTTCCTGGTTGTGGTAGAGGTTGCCAGCTCATGAGTCCTTCCTGGGCACATTGGTAGACAAGACCACACACTTTCCAGCCCCTTGTGGGTTGGTGGGATGGTATGACCAGGTCTAGCCCATGAAGCAAGACTCGAAGTGATGTGTGCTACTTCCTGGATGAGGCATTTGAGTGGGTAGATCACCTCCAAGCTCTCAGCAATGACCCTAGGATTCATGTGTTAAGATGACAGCAACATCAGATGGAGGAGCTTGGATTCCTGAGCCACTAGATGAAAGGGCATTCCCACTGACCCTCACTGCCAATCTGTGGAAGAATTAAACCTCTATGGTGCTAAGGAGTTGCCTTGTTGCAGCGCCTACCATGACTAATTTATCAGTATATTCTACTTCCTCTACATAAAACCAAGTGGGAGTATGGATTAGACATGAACGCAATAAAAACACTGTTCATTAAATATTTGATGGAGGCCATGAGAGAGGAATAGCTATGTTTTATAATGGACAAGTCGATTACATCACTTTCCTTTAGGAAAACACACAGAAGAAACTTCTTAACCTGCAGTTCTAGAAAAGGTGGAATGTCTCTTGAACATTCAATAATAAAAAGTTACTAAGAATGTGATTCTTGACTGAGCCGTTGTTTTGCCATGCCTCCCGGCAAGCTCAGAGCCAAGTATGTAGCTTATGCATGGTCTCATGGAATGCATTTTTGCCAATTCTCTACTATGATTTTGCTATTCAGTCATTTTCCCTTTAGGTCTTGATTTACCTAATTTTGTTTGCTCTAATTGTGTTTTATACACTCTGTAAGTCTCTTAACATCTTTCTTTTGTGAAGGAGATAAAAACAAGGACGTGTGAGAATCAAATTTTCAGAATGGGCTCTGGATGTAAGCCATTCTTAACACTGGTGAAGGCAGACAGTATAAATCGGCTTTGAGCTTAAAAATCAGTGCTGTAATTATAGTCCAGTAAAGATGTTTAAAAAAATATTTTGAAATGATTAGATTATGGATTGGCAGAAATTGAATATTCGAATGCAATAAGTTTAACTGGTTACATGATAATTTTGATTTGAGCTAGTTTCTGACAGTAATACTTGCCTGGTCAAATAATTTTAAAAAGCTAAAGTAGTTTGAATTCATCACTAAAAAGTTCATATTAAAAGACAAAAAAATCCTTTTTGACCCACCTCCTAGAGAAATAGAAATAAAAACAAAAATAAACAAATGGGACCTAATGAAACTTCAAAGCTTTTGCACAGCAAAGGAAACCATAAACAAGACAAAAAGACAACCCTCAGAATGGGAGAAAATATTTGCAAATGAAGCAACTGACAAAGGATTAATCTCCAATATTTACAAGCAGCTCATGCAGCTCAACATCAAAAAAACAAACAACCCAATCCAAAAATGGGCGGAAGACCTAAATAGACATTTCTCCAAAGAAGATATACAGATTGCCAACAGGCACATGAAAGGATGCTCAACATCATTAATCATTAGAGAAACGCAAATCAAAACTACAATGAGATATCATCTCACACCGGTCAGAATGGCCATCACCAAAAAATGTACAAACAATAAATGCTGGAAAGGGTGTAGAGAAAAGGGAACCCTTGCACTGTTGGTGGGAATGTAAATTGTTACAGCCACTATGGAGAACAGTATGGAGGTTCCTTAATAAACAAAAAATAGAACTACCATACGACCCAGCAATCTCACTACTGGGCATATACCCTGAGAAAACCATAATTCAAAAAGAGTCATGTACCAAAATGTCCATTGCAGCTCTATTTACAATAGCCAGGACATGGAAGCAACCTAAGTGTCCATCAACAGATGAACGGATAAAGAAGATGTGGCACATTTATACAATGGAATATTACTCAGCCATAAAAAGGAACGAAACTGAGTTATTTGTAGTGCGGTGGATGGACCTAGAGACTGTCATACAGAGTGAAGTAAGTCAGAAAGAGAAAAACAAATACCGTATGCTAACACATATATATGGAATCTAGAAAAAAAAATGTCATGAAGAACCTAGGGGTAAGACAGGAATAAAGACGCAGACCTACTAGAGCATGGGCTTGAGGATATGGGGAGGGGGAAGGGTAAGCTGTGACAAAATGAGAGAGTGGCATGGACATATATCCACTACCAAACATAAAATAGATGGCTAGTGGGAAGCAGCCGCATAGCACAGGGAGATCAGCTTGGTGCTTTGTGACCACCTAGAGGGGTGGGATAGGGAAGGTGGGAGGGAGGGAGATGCCAGAGGGAAGAGATATGGGGACATATGTATATGTATAGCTGATAACAAAGCAGAACACACCATTGTAAAGCAATTATACTCCAATAAAGATGTTTAAAAAAAAAAGACAAAAAAAATCAGTGCTGTTGATTTTAATTTACCCTTCTTCCAGGTTTCATGACTATTAATTTTCCCTTTGATTTATAACAGGGTAGCTCAAAGAATAAGTTAATGATGGTAATTACCGGTGCAGGATGCATAGTAAGATAGTTTGTGGCAGTGGCTGTGACTTGCAGTTAGAGGAAAATAACTGTGCTCACGGGTTCAGGGTTCCCAGATGATGTTCAGTCACTGGCATTTCCTCCTTCTGAAGCTTCACACACCACTTTAACATTTTTGATGGAAAACATTCATTCCCTCCATAAAATTCCCCCAGTTGGTTATAAATAGCTGATGGAGAAATATTAACATTTTAAAATTCCAGCTCACACCTCACCTTAAATTTACCTTTGTTTTTCGTAACGGTTTAGATTTAATGGCTTGAAATATCTCTCACGTACATGCATTGAAAGGCAATGCTATATAATTTCTACATTTCATATCTGTAGTCATATCTGTAAATGATTTACAACAGATGCACATAGACACATGTGAAAAAAATTCTTTATTAATTTCTCACATTTCATTACAAAATGTATGTTGCAAACAACTTTGAATAACCTACTTGTGTGTTTTTTGTTGTTTTTTAAACCCCTTGGCTTCAAGAACTCAGGATCTCCCTATCTTTTATCAAGTACTGGGAAATACTGATTTTATTGGAGTCAATAGGTTATCATTTTGCTATTTATTTTCTTCTCTCAAGCTCTGAAAAAAAATGTCCTCTGTATAAATTAAACAAAAAAAGTTGTAAATTCTATGTCATTACAGTCAACAGAATTATAATAATGCATCCAAAATGTGCGGCCACAAAATATCAGGTATATGTTTGAAAAAAGAAAAAAAAAAATGACATTCTAGCCTTGTTAAAAGGATAATGGTCCCATATTTTTATTAACAGGTTAGCAAAACAAAATCCAATGGATTACAATATTTACATGTTATTTGAAAAATAAAGTAGTGATAAAAGCATGTCACAAATATTTTCTTTTTTTTTTCTTTTTTTCTTTCTTTTTTTTCTTTTTTTTTTTTGTTTGTTTTTTGGTAACCATTACAAACACCCAATCCAGGTATGGAACTGTTTAGTACATTTGAAATGAGGCCAATTAAAAACAAATATGGACACAAAATGAATCTTTGTCTAGATAGTTCACACTTTCCCTTTTTCTGGTTTCCACATGATGGCCCCCATCCCTAAAAAAAAAAAATTAAAACAAACGCCCTACAAATAAAAATTCTTAACAGCAAGAAAGTAAAAGAACAACATGCTTTTCAAGTAAGCACTTATTCCACAAATGCAATATCTTTCCATGGATTTTATTTGAAGCTGTGTGGGACACTGTCATCTCAGCAATTCCCCTTCCCTTTCTCCCCCCCTCCCCCAACCCTTCCAAGTAAAAAAAAAAAACAAAACATGAAAACCAAAGGACTCACACACATACACACACACACATGCTCACGCACACATCCAAGCTCACACGCACACAGGCTTCTAAAACCTAAGATTCAAGGAAAGTTCTACTTTTTGGAACGAAACCCTTTGTTCACAATCAATCAGAACGTATTATAAATGTAGACTTAGATTTAGTCTAAGCTGCTCCCTCCTGAAAAAGCTAATATGGGGAAACAGAGCAGCTGGCAGCTAGATTAAAGAAAAAAAAAAAGTAGTTCTCCAGGCTCCTTGTAGGATATAAGTATTTCGTGAACACTCTCACCAAAGGGATGGGATTCGAGCACATCCCCTTGTCCCGCAAAATAAATGAGAATCCCCCCGCCCCCAAAAAACACAATGCAAACAAAAACAGAACACAGATTTAAAATCACACACAAAAGCCAGCCCATCCTAACAGGAATTATTTGTGTGAGACAGATAATGTGTAAAATTTGACAGCAACAAAAGGGTGAAGAGGACTTCCTCGTCTGGCCCACAAGCTGCATAGCTGTGCCGAAAAGTTTGGTTCTTTAGTTAAATTAAAAAAAAAAAAAAAAAAAGTTGTTATTTCCATGTTTAAAATAAAAACGTTCCTATTCACAAAAAACTAAATCTCCCTTGCCCCCAAATCAAAACAACAATAACACACACAAAAAAAACAATTTATATGAAAAACTGAATTGTGCTGTGTTTGTAACACTCAAACTGATAGAAGATAAACGTGTGGCAAACAAAACTCCACAGTCACCTTAAAATTAGCTCACATGAAATCTACCAAATTCTAAATTATAGTTGAACACTAATAAACAGCTTACCTGGAATAAAGGATAATTCACAAACATTTATCTAATAATTAAAGTCTGTTTCTTTTTTTTGTTTTGTTTTTTACTAAAATAATTAAAAAAATCACAGTATTTTAAGAAATAAAACCCACGTGGGGATTTTAAGCACAATTTGTGTTCCTTTCTTTAAAACTCTTTTTTTTTTTTCTCCATTCACCATCTTGCCCAGCAGTTCTCTCTACATTTAACCACAATGACGACAGGTAGTACTGACAAATGCAGAGAATTCCCTTGGTTAAGTTTGAGGTACTAGGAAACAGGTGACTGTTTTATGCAAAGCAGTTTTTTTGTTTTGTTTTTTGTTTTTTTGTTTGTTTTTTCCCAAAGCGGCTGCAGTTAGGTCTTGAAAAAGCTTAACGTATTAAAACTAGAAAAACGCACCAAAAGTTGTGCGTCAAAAAGTTGTTCCCCTAAGAGAAGTCTTCTACTGTCACGGAGCTTCTGTTTCCACATACTGTCCAAGACCACCATAGCGCACACGTGTGCAAGGGAGGTGCTTCGTATTCCGCAACAACTGAAACTTCCACGATGAAGATCCGGAAGGAAAGATGTAGTGATGGAAAAGGAGCCACATATTCCAACCATTTAAATAACTTTAATTTACATACTCACTCACACAGGTACCAGTGCTTTGAAAATAGATTGTTCAGTCCTAAAAAGCAGCTTTGTTCTGTCTTCTTTTCTGTCCCCCCCTTCTCAGCCCAAGCTGGCCCTCCCACTTTTTTTCATCACGGTTCAAGTAAGAGGTGATTAAGAATTTCACCAAACGCTTATTCTTTTTTGGCCTCTGCATTCTCCAGGAGAGATTTGTCAGCAGCTACTACACAGATGGCTACTGGTTCATTCTTTAGGGAAAAGTCTATCCCGATTGCTTCGTCATCTTCCTTCTCCTCTATAGAGGGCACCTTAATACTGTCCTCCATGCTATCTTTCAGGTGGATTTCTTCTTGGCTCACCAGCTTGGTGTCATTCAACGCCCTGGAAAAACATTCATGGTAGTGAAGGGTGAGTATATATATATATATATTTTTCTAGTTAAACAAAAAACATTCATGTCCTTATTTCTCTGATCCTAAAAAGGCCTTGGGGTCTTACAAGTATGACTGAACTGTGAGTGACTTATCCTTGCTACCTGTTATGCTTAGGCCATATATTTCTGGCATCTTAACAAAAAGTTGAACCTATAAAAATATCCATTATCATACTATGTTTTGATTATACCATGCTTTGATTCCAGATCAACATAATTATTTTATGTTCCCTCCTGTACTGGGAACAATATAAATCATAAGCGGTCATAGCAAGAACTGCCTTAAGCTCAGACCCATCAGAGGAACCTAGAAGCTTGGAGATTTGCTATATTTATTCGGACTAAACGAGCAACTCAGGTATTAAAGATTTAATGGATAGGTCCAGAAACAAATCATAGAAACAACAAAAAGCAAAAACCTGAAGATGGGACCCATGTCCTGGGGAGCTTAGTTACAGTCTCTGAAGTTTAGATGCTTCACGTTTCTGGGCATTTTCTGCTGGAAGGACCAACTCCTAGGTTCTCCCAGCGTCTGCTGGGCTCTAAGTGCCTTATCTAGGGGACAATTTCATGTTCAAGGATCTTATGAGTGCTCTACAGGTATGCTCCCACCTACCTGGGAGGCAGGCAGAAGCGGGCTCTGTCCCCGAGGCAGAGCATTGAAGGCACCAAGAGGTGCGTGGGAAGGTTCAAGGCCACTCAGGGAATGAGTCATCACAGAGGCAGGAACAGAAGCCAGATCTTTGGACCCCGGTCCACGCTCTATCAGAGAACGTCATGCTAATGAAAGCTGAAGGGACACGGGCTGGAGAGAGCGCTACACTTCTACACGAGGGCTGGAGCGGGCTCTGTCATTCGTAAAGATGATCTTTCCTCCTTTGCCTTGTGTCTGGGTGACCATTTAAAAACCAGCGGAAAGGTAGAGACCCAGTTCGTTACCACTGCCTCTCCTCCCATGCCCGGAAGTGTGACACAGAGGGGTCTATGTACTGTCAGGAGAAACCACCACCTCGCACGATGGGCGAAGGCCTTCATGGGACTTACATGCCGTGTCTCAGCACGTGCCTTTCCCACTCAGAGCCCTGGGAAAATGCCCGTCCGCAAAATTCACATGGAAAACGCTTCTCAGTGTTGATAGCAGCCCCACGGTCAGAAAATCTCATCAGATCTGTGAGGAGAAAGCAGAAGTGTTACCTGTGTGCCGGGGAGCGGGCAGAAGAGAAGTCAACATCCATTAGGAAACCTCGTCTCCTACCTTCCGTCCCAAAGCCATTCAGTGAAACCAATTTCCAGATTCCTTACTCTTTCTCCTACTGGCTTTTCACCAAAGGATATTTCTTGAAACTCTCTCAAGAACTGTTCCTGTGGTTCCCGAGCCCCAGGTGTCCTCACTTCTCCTCACCTCCCAGTTGCTTCCATCACAAATAACCTGGGTCTGTCTTGCCTGAAGAACCCATTCTGTTCATTCCAATGGCATCTGAGCATTTTTTTCCCTATCAAATCTCTCCCTTCTGTGATGCTCTGTATCAGTGCCTCAAGTTTAGCATGTATTCATTTTCTATTTGACACAAGTTTATCTCCACTCACTAAAAAAGCACCAGATCAGGAAAAGCGTGGTAAGACCTCGAGGCTTCGACACATCCCAAGGAAGGCCGAGGACTCACGACTGGTGGTCATCTGCCATGGATATCAGAATCAACACCTCCCAGGGTGACTGTGAGCACTGAATGAGATCTGTAAGCAAAGAACCTAGCAGGAGTGAGTCCCGGGCATCAGGGAGTCTGGAATGTGAAAGCGTGTCCTCAGCTAGTAAGGGCTCCTGGCCAGCTGCCCGGCATCTATGCCTCAATCGGTATGTGTGTGTGTGTGTATATATATATATATATATATTTTTTTTTTTTTTTTTTTGGGGGGGGAAGGGCTGTGTTGGGTCTTTGTTGCCGCATGCAGGCTTTCTCTAGTTGTGGCGAGCAGGGGCTACTCTTCGTTGCAGTGTGCGGGCTTCTCATTGCGGTCGCTTCTCTTGTTGCGGAGCATGGGCTCTAGGCGTATGGGCTTCAGTAGTTGTGGCGCACGGGCTTCAGTAGTTGTGGCTTGCGGGCTCTAGAGGACAGTCTCAGTAGTTGTGGTGCACGGGCTTAGTTGCTCCGTGGCATGTGGGATCTTCCCAGACCAGGGCTTGAACCCGTGTCCGTGCGTTGGCAGGTGGATTCTTAACCGCTGAGCCACCGGAGAAGTCCAATTGGTGTATTCTTGAACATGGGGATATGCACACGTTTCTGGATAGCTCTGTTGTTAACATCAAATGTTGACTGTCGTTTTATTTCCTCCACGGCCCTGGGCACACGTGAGTGGTCTGATAAACGTGGACTGGCTGGCTAATTGTTTAGAGGCCACGCCTCCTGGCAAACTCAAAGACGAGAGCTTATATGGCCTTTGTGCTATCCTGAGCCCCAAGCCCACACGTCTTTGATCATACCACAGAGGGCCAGATCTTTACGTGCATAATAAATAGCAGGACCTAGACGGCTCTGCAGCCACGCTGCAGTGAGGGCAGCACACGGGGACGTGTTGATCATCTCTGCGTATCTGATCGCTGTGTGTCTGTACCTACAAGATGTTACAGGAGGATGGCTCCTGGTTGAAACACTCCGTCTGATAAAAATCCTCAGGATGACGTTAACAGGCTAGGTGTCTCTACGCTGCCTTCACCTTCAGCACAAAAAGCTCTGTGAATGGGGCCAGTTTTAACAAAAGATGAAACATTTTCTCACAAATTAAGAAGATCACCACACAAGCCATTAAAAATAATTGCACAGACTACCTTCCTTGATTCTTTTCATTGGAAATGAGACAGCACCATCTGCCCTGCGCATTAATTCCTTAGCAGGGATTATCTTGGGCAAGAAATCAGCAGAATGCCTTCCTAACTCCTCCCAGCTGCATAATGAGAGGGGGTGGGGAGGGTCCTGCTTGGGTTCATGTTGATTTCTTCACGCCTGGTTTCTCCTCTTTCAGATTCCCTCTGAGCTGCCTTCTGAGGCAGGACCTGCAATGTGGCCACAGTCAGTCCCCTCCCTGGTTCTCGTGCTGGGAAAGGACGCTGGGAACGGGGTGGCTCCAAGGATGTGAGCCCCCCGACTGAGCGCCCGATGAGCACCCACACTGCCAACGCGGGGCCTGCCCCTGGCACACGCACTCGCTTACCCTTAGGCAACATGAAACCAGCCACCTATTCTTTCCGAGGGCTCATGCTGTTTCATCCTCAAAGGAGGAGGCCAGTCATTACCTGTCACACACCAAATGGCTCTCCATTAGCCCGAGAGCTGCGCTAAAGCCACCTCCCCTCTCCACTCCTGGAAGACAGGACGTCTGGCAAAAACGCCCCGAGGCTATTGTGTGCCGGTTCTTCTGGTTGGCAAGAATACACCTGATGGTGGAAAATTGATTCAAAGGCAACGAAACAAAGGAGGCTGTTCTTTCAAGGATCGGTCGAGGGGTACGGGAAGGTTTTGGCTGGTAATTCCCATTAACGTTACTAGCAGTGACTCACGTAATTCCCCCACCCGCTGAGAGAGGAATACAGGCTTCTCCACCCCAAGATTTTTTCCCCCATGCTGTTAAGGCTCATGAATGTGGATGCTAAACTTCCCAGGGACAGGCGATCAGATACCATGAAGTTCTTTCCAGGCAAACAGAGCTGGTCTGATGCCACAGTGCCCATGCGAGGGGGCGGCCAGGCTGGGCAAGGGAACGTGCTTGGTGCTCTCACAGCCAACTGCCATTTAGTTTAGAGGCGTCACAGGGGAGGGGAGGACTAAAGGGGGTTCTTGCCTCTGCAGTACTTACAACCTGTAAAATCATGTGTGCTCGGCTCTAGAGATTAAAACGTCATGGTACCCAACGAGGACTAATTCATTTCCTGGAGAGGAACGGTAGGGCACAGAGCACCATGAAGAAAAGGAGCCTGTGTACCCTCTGTCACAAGCATCCTCTTCCAGAGAACTCTGGAAACAGTGCACAGACGCTAAAGAATTCATCACTAAGAACATATTTGTGAAATGCTAAAAAAAAATAAATAAAGGAAAAGAAAATTTAAAAACCATGCTTCTCAGATCACAGCCATTTTCCTTGTAAGAAACAGATTACTGCAGCCCCTCCTAATAAAAGTTGTAACATGACAAGGGCAATCAGTCTATATGGCGTGGGTGTTCTATTTATCCATTTCCCGCGGGCACGGGGGTTCAGGAGCCAAACTGGATCCCCACTCAGCAAACCTGTGGTCTCCTACTACGGCAGAGGTAAAAGATGGTGGGCAAGGGGATGGGGCTGGAAGTCAGGGCAAGTCAGGAAGAAGAACAGGGAGAACCGCAGGGGGAACGGCCACCAAGTCGGCTTTCTTAGGCTTGCAGACTGACCAAGCAAGAAAAGCCAAGAAATTCCGCAAAAGTGCCCCTTAGAGTGAGGCCCTAAGGGCCACTGGACTGACAGAATTCAGGGGCAGGTTCCCTTCAATGAGGATCACCCCGCTGTCCAAAGGGTAGGGGAGATGGTGTGTAGTGTAAAAGACGTTTTGCCTTTGGAGCCAGAAGACTTAGACTCAACCTCCAGTGGTTTTTTTTTTTTAAACTTTGAACAAGCTCTTAAGTATCCCAGGCCTTTGTTTCCCCATTTGTAAAAATGGCAATAATACCATCTACATTGCAGGGTTTTATCATTATTATTAGCTGGTTACTATGTTCTAGGACTAACGTTTGTGTGCTATCTCATTTAAGATTTACGCAACCCTAGGAAGTGACACTGTTATTATTAGGATGATGAATGCATAAAGAGATAAAATAATTTACCCAAAGTCATATAACCAACAAGTAGCGCGACTGGGAGCCAAATCCAGGCAGACCAACTACAGAGCCTCTAACGTTATGGAACGTTAAGGATAAAAGGTATAAAACCCACGAGCGCTGGGCCTGGCACATCAGGATGCTCAGTAATGGCAACTAACACCATTCTTCTCATCACTGCGATGATGTCTATCACATTTATTTCTCAGGTCTAGGTTATCCATGTGCTTTTGATAAATCTGCAATAACTAAAGTAAGATATCCCAACCTATATCCTTTACGTAGAGTCTTGGGTTTTCCACAAGATTCTATGTTGAGCAATATAGAATACCAACTCTAGATCATGTAAACGTATGTCTACAACTAAATATACTTTGAAAAACTTCACTTTGAAAATAATGATAGACTCACAGAAACTCATACAAAAATACCACAAAACCTTTCCCTGTAAACACAGCGGAATAAAAGCCCCTGGTCTCTCTCTCTCTTTACAAAGCAAAAGCAGTAGCAAGGGGGTAAGAGGAGGACCGTGCAGCACACATGGAGAGAACTCAAGCCCCCTGCAGCTCCCCCCAGCCCAGCAGGAGCAATTTGAAATAAGTGTTCAATTGGAAGCTCATTTACATTCCTCAGTAGCTTATTTACAGGACCATCCATCTTGCTGTCTGTCCTTATTCTGCAGATTCCCAAGATACCAGTTTTCCTGAATAAAAAACCAATCATCGCCACGTATTTTTTTACCGAATGTACTTCCTGGGAGTTTCTAGAGCTGGTACTAGTTTACAGGACACAGCCCCTGGTGTGTTTCTTAAGTCAGTCCATTCCTTCTGTTGCCCCTACAACAACCTTCTGCCTCCCCTTGTATCTCAGCACAGCCGGGCTGGGTGCCAGCTGGGGCTCAGGGGGCAGGGGAGGGACCTACCTCTGCCGTCAGCCTTGCTGTTCATTTCTTCTTCCTTGTCCTCCTCGTCACTGCTGGAGCTCTCCATCTTCTCCTTCATCTGTTCCAGCTGATCCAAGTTAACTCGTCCAACCAGCTCAAAGTTACGGCTTACCTGAAACAGACCCAAACAGACAGTGGAATCACAAACCGCAGCTGAATGCGGTTCTCCCCGGAGGACAGAACTTCCCGCCGTCATTTTCCTGTGGGTGTGCTTTTAGAGCCAGGACCAGATAACCCCAGTGCCTAAGAGGTCCTTTCTTCACGCTGACTCTCTCAGAGGTGTACCTGCCGTTTACTTCCACATTCATTTTCACTGGAAGTGTCAACACCGGACCTTCCTTACCAAATTCAGTAAGAAGCGTGAGCTACCGTCAGCAGAAAATCAAAAGCATCGTGAAGCCCGGGGTGTAGAACAGGTGTCCACTAAACATTTCTGGAGTTGAATCCAAGGATGTACCTTCTGTAAACTACCCAAATTGTGGTTTCCTTCCCCCTTCTGGGAATGTGGCCTTTTCTGATTTTGGCTTTTGGAAACATGTATTAGAAGTGTCATACACGCATATTTATGAAGTTATGTTTCTGGAGGTGAAGTGACTGTAAGTAACTTGAAGACTAGCAGTCACAACATTTCCACCATGAGCCTATCAAGCTGGAGGGCTATGGGCTGTCCTAGCTTTGACCAAACGACAGCTATTCGATTCCTAACTCTGGTTTAGATGTAAGACAATAATATTGGTACTGTTTAGTGTTACTACTGTTTCTGAAGCTGACCACAGCCTATTCATCACAGCTGGGGATTATCTGAGAAAAATCTGGATGACAAATCCCTAAAAACCCTTTTAAAGTGTTAACTATGGCTGATTTTTGTTTACATAAAACGTGGTTAGGATAATGTGGGAATCCAAACTGTCTTCAAAATATCATCCAAGAGAAATAAAAATCCACCCTGAGAAAACTCTGTAAGGACATTCTGTTTGGGGTTCTCATGTCAATGGTAGTACAAGATGCAACCTCTTCAATTAATCTATTTTCAGAACTTCTTCAGTTGCATGTGTAGAATTACCAGCAACGACAGCACAGGAGTCTAGCCAACAAAACGACTCAAACCAATACAGTGATGGGTTCCGTGCTTCCCCCGTGGGGACCAGGGAAGGGGCCCATGGAGATAAATAAGACCCGGTTCTAGCCTCCAGAGGCTCAGAGTTTAGTTGAGGAGGGAAGACAGACTTCATTACTGAGACTCCAAGGCAGATTTCCATAGCTGCTACAGGAGAGAGAGAGAGTAATGAGGGCGCAGGAGAGGACAGGGAGAATTTACAAGACAGTTCCAAAATATTCCCTGGGACCAGCCTGGAACAAAGATGTGCTGAGCACCACCAATTCCATATGCCTGGCAGATGGAAACATCATCATCAACTGTGACAAATGCGAGAGAAAGAGCCTCAGAGCATCAGGGCCAACAGACAGTGCTGTGAAAAAGCTTAACACCGCCCCCATCACATCATGTTGGGGGTCGGCCGCGTTGAAAAGGAGCAAGAACCCTCGGGATGAAAGCTCTCTTAAAGCAAGAGAAACAACCCACTGAATGAAATCCATGAAATCAGTTGACTTGGAAAACAACTCAGCATGAGGGTGGAAAAGACCTCTTCGTCCCTCTCAGCACTAAACCCTCAGAGAAGGCGAATTCCTGTTCTGCTCATGAAGAAAAGTTTTAAAAACGAATAGCCTAAGGCGAAGAGGAGGAAGTCAAGTTGGAATCTTTCTTCCTCTCTGAGTTCACGGTATCAGCCGGCAAAGGACTTCTGAACAAAGTACCTTCCCAATTAGGGCTTTATCTATTTACTATCCTCACTCCTACCAACCTATGCAGATTTTTAAAAATTTATAACACAGACCTGAGCGCAAGTTTCGGGTTCGCCGTGAACCATGAGACTCCGGGCAAATTACTGAACATAAGTGTCCTTGTTTGTAAAAGGGGGCCAGCATAGTATCCGAAACACAATAAACAGTTCACCAAATTGTGGTTTCCTTCCCCTTCTGGGAATGTGGCCTTTTCCGATTTTGGCTTTTGGAAGCACATGTAAGTGTGGTAAGTGCATATTTATGAAGTTATGTTTCACCACAAAGTCTACATTTTAATCAAATAGCATTTATGACAAATATGTGAATAAAAGTTTTCTGGGTTGCCAGTTTTTTTCAGGAAAAGGAGGCAAGATTCCAACTGGCCTAATTTCAAAATATGCAAAGAAACAATATTTTGAAATGATCAGTACTTTAAAAGGCAGCCTTTTCCAATAGCTTTCTCCCCGCTTCAGCCAGGGCAACTATAAGCATGTAGAAGGGGCAGGAGAGGTGGGCATTGCCAGCAAACAAAAAGAAACGAAACCAAGAAAGGCCAAAAAACAATCCTCAAACATCTTTAATCCAGTAGTTTGCATTCATTCATTCATTCAGGACTCCCAGGGGCCCTGCTGTATGCCAGGCCCTGTGCCTATCAAGGAACTCACAGTGACAGAAGGAGATCTGTCACCAAACCAAATGTTATTTTTTCTTTTCCTCCTTCCTGTTTCTTTTCCTTTTACAGGAAAACTGTTAGCATTTTGGATTCTGCACAATTTTATGAGTACATGACATTTTCATGGTATAACGTTCACCCGGGGCTCACCGAGGATTTATCTGTCCTGAAGATTTCTAAAATCTTTGTTTAAAAATAAAAATGAAAAATTTTGCTATGTAATTAGAGGATTTTAAATTAAAAACTCTTTATAGGGTTGAGTTCTTACTATACTTTAAATCTCGAAACCAGCAATCCAGGGTTAATCTTCATACAAAAGGAAGATTCCTTGCTGCACTTCTGAGCCACCGTCTCTTTCCTGTATTAGTGCAAGCCCCTTCCCTCCCTCCCTGCCGACTTCCCAGCGTCCATTCTCACCACCTCTTGCATCTAACCTCCAGGGTGGTCTGACTGAGTGATTTTTTTTAAAAAAATTATATCTGCTCATGTCAAACTCCACTTGCCCTGAGGATGAAACCCCAATTTCTTACTGGGCTTTACATGTCCCCCCGACTATCATCTTACCCCCTGGCCCACCCTGCCCTCACACTGACTGCCCTTTGCTCCCACCACCCTGAGCTTATTGAGGTCTCTGGAACAGGCCAAGCTCTTGACTTTGTGCCTCTCTCCGCAGAGGCTATGTCCTCTGTGTGAAATTCTCTCAAGCCTGCCTCGCTCACATGGTGTGTCGTCTCCTCAGCCTTCCAGCATCGCTCCAATGTCACTGTATCTGGGGGACCTTCCCTCAACACCTCCTAGGTTAAATATCCTTGCCCTAGGCTACCACAGCACCCTCCCCTCCCCTTTCATAACTCAGTGACTGTACAGCCGAGGGGACTAGATTCAATACCTTGTAATAACCTATATATGTATGTAGAACTGAATCACTTTGCTGTACATCCGAAACTAACAAACACTGTAAATCAACAATGGTGCGATTAAAAAAACCCTCAGAAATTAACTGTTTCTGGCCCACCTGCCCAACAGAACTGCAGACTCCATGAAGACAAACACCCTGCAGCTTATTCACAGCCAGATCTACACTGGCCAGTGCAGTGTCCAGATTAGAGCAGGCATGGTTCTCACCTCTTGGATACTGGGTGTCTGCATTTTCATTTATCATATTTTTCTGTACTATAAATGTTTACAAAGAAAAACTAGAAAACAGAAAAAACTCATTTAAAATCCAACGACCTACATGAAGAACCTAGGGGTAAGACGGGAATAAAGACACAGACCTACTAGAGCATGGACTTGAGGATATGGGGAGGGGGAAGGGTAAGCTGTGACAAAGTGAGAGAGTGGCATGGACATATATCCACTACCAAACGTAAAATAGATAGCTAGTGGGAAGTAGCCGCACAGCACAGGGATATCAGCTAGGTGGTTTGTGACTACCTAGAGGGGTGGGATAGGGAGGGTGGGAGGGAGGGAGACCCAAGAGGGAAGAGATATGGGAACATATGTATATGTATAACTGAGTCACTTTGTTATAAAGCAGAAACTAACACACCACTGTAAAGCAATTATACTCCAATAAAGATATTAAAAAAATAACAAAAATAAAATCCAACGACCTATACATAATACCTGTGAACAAGTAGTTACATTTCTGTATTCCTGTTCTCTATTCACAGGTGATTTACAGTGCTGCTTTTCGATGCATGGTACGGCATAAATATCAATCTCTGTATACATCCTTTTTTTTTTTTTTTTTTTTTTTTTGCGGTACGCGGGCCTCTCACTGTTGTGGCCTCTCCCATTGTGGAGCACAGGCTCCGGACGCACAGGCTCAGCGGCCATGGCTCACGGGCCCAGCCGTTCTATGGCATGTGGGATCTTCCTGGACCGGGTCACGAACCCGTATCCCCTGCATCGGCAGGCGGACTCTCAACCACTGCGCCACCAGGGAAGCCCTATACATCCATTTTTAATCACCACATAATCCTTCGTTAAGTAGATATATTATAGTTTACTTGACTCTTCCCATGTGAGTCTACCTTTGGTTATTTCTGGCTTTTCACTATTAAAAATGCAACAATAAGCCTTATTATATACAAACCTTTCTTTCATGTTTAGTTTTAGCCATGGCAATCAGGGAAGAAAAATAAATAAAAGGAATCCAAATTAGAAAAGGAGAAGTAAAACTGTCACTGTTTGCAGAAGACATGATACTATACATAGAAAGTCATAAAGATGCTACCGGTAACTACTAGAGCTCATCAATGAATTCGGTAAAATTTCAGGATACAAAATTAATACACAGAAATCTAGCATTTCTATACACTAGAAATGTGTATAGTGATCTATACACTAGATCTTTTTTCTGAAAGATCAGAAAAAGAAATTAAGGAAACAATTTCACTTACCAGCACATCAAAAAAGAATAAAATACCTAGGAATAAACCTACCTAAAGAGACAAAAGACCTGTACTCTGAAAACTATAAGACACTGATGAAAAACTGAAGATGACACAAACAGATGGAAAGATATACCACATTCTTGGATTGGAAGAATCAATATTGTCAAAATGACTGTACTACTCAAGGCAATCTACAGATTCAGTGCAATCCCTATCAAATTACCAATGGCACAGAACTAGAACAAAAAATTTTTTTAATTTGTATGGAAACACAAAAGACCCCACCTGAATAGCCAAAACAATCCTGAGAAAGAAAAATGGAGCTGGAAGAATTACACTCCCTGACTTCAAACTATAGTACAAAGCTACAGTTATCAAAACACATTTTTGTTCTGGCATAAAAATAGAAATATAGATCAATGGAACAGGATAGAAAGCTCAGAAATAAACACACACACCTATGGTCAATTAATCTACAACAAAGGAGACAAGAACATATGATGGAGAAAAGACAGTCTCTTCAATACTGCACAGCTACATGTAAACATTCTCTAACACCACACAAAAAAAATAAACTCAAAATGGATTAAAGACCAAAATTTAAGACTGGATACTGTAAAACTCTTAGAGGAAAAAACAGGCAGAACACACTTTGACATAAATCGCAGCAATATCTTTTTGGATCCGTCTCCTAGAGTAATGAAAATAAAAACAGAAACAAATGAGACCTAATTAAACTTAAAAGCTTTTGCACAGCAAAGGAAACCATAAACAAAACAAAAAGACAACCCACAGAATGGGAGAAAATATCTGCAAATGAAGCAACTGACAAGGGATTAATCTCCAAAGTATACAAACAGCTCATGCAGCTCAGTAACAAAAAAAAACAAACAACCCAATCAAAAAATGGGCAGAAGATCTAAATAGACATTTCTCCAAAGAAGACATGCAGATGGCCAAAAAACACATGAAAAGATACTCAAATTCACTAGTTATTAGAGAAATGCAAATCAAAGCCACAATGACGAATTACCTCACACCAGTGAGAATGGCCATCATCAAATAATCAAATAATAATATAATAATAATATTATATTAAATAAATATAATAACCAACAATAAATGCTGGAGAGGGTGTGGAGAAAAGGGAACCCTCCTACACTGTTGGTAGGAATGTAAACTGGTACAACCACTATGGAGAACAGTATGGCGGGTCCTTTAAAAACTAAAAATAGAACTATTGTATGAGTCAGCAATCCCACTCCTGGGCATATACCCAGAGAAAACTATAATTCGAAAAGATACATTCACCCTAATATTCATTGCAGCACTATTTACAATAGCCAAGACATGGAAACAATCTAGATGTCCAACGACAGATGAATGGATAAAGAAGATGTGGTATAGGGACTTCCCTGGTGGGCCAGTGGGTAAAACTCAGTGCTCCCAATGCAGGGGGCCCAGGTTTGATCCCTGGTCAGGGAACTAGATACCGCATGCATGCCACAACTAAGAGTCCACGTGCCGCAACTAAGAAGCCCGCATGCCTCAACTAAAGATCCCACATGCTGCAACGAAGATCCTGTGTACAGCAACTAAGACTCAGCGGAGCCTAAATAAATAAATTAATTAATTAATTAAAAGATGTGGTATGTGTGTACACACACACACACACACACACACACACACACACACAAAATGGAATATTACTCAGCCATAAAAAAGAATGAAATAATGCCAATTGCAGCAACATGGACGGACCGAGAGATTATCGTACTAAGTGAAGTAAGTAAAACAGAGAAAGACAAATGTCATATGACATCACTTACATGTGGAATCTAGAAAATGATACAAATGAACTTATTTACAAAACAGAAATAGACTCACAGATTTTGAAAACACACTTATGGTTACCAAAGGGAAAAGGTGGGGGGAGGGATGAATTAGGAGTTTGGGATTAACATATACACACTACTATATATAAAACAGATAATCAACAATGACATACTGTATAGCACACAGAACTCTATAATAACCTATATGGGAAAAGAATCTGAAAAAGAATGGATATATGTACATATATAACTGAATCACTTTGCTACACACCTGAAACTAACACAACATTGTAATTCAACTATACTCCAATTTAAAATAAATTTTTAAAAAATTTTTTAATTAAAAATAGAAAAGAATGCAGTAATAAGCCTTATTGTATATAAACCTTTCTTTTATATTTAGTTTTAATTTTATAGGCTAAATACTCAGACATGAAATTACAGGGTCAAAGTCAAATGGTATACAGATTTTATATTAAAGTTCCAACATATTTCTAAGTTTGCTTCTAAAATGATCATACTTGTAGTGATTACTTTCTGGATCTCGAAACTGGTGGGTATCCGACCAACTTCTTAATGAGACAGAGGACATATGGAGGGACATTCACTTTCTTCTTTAGAGATGAGAAGCAGTTTATCACCTTGTTTCACAAAAGCCCACAACAGAGGGAGAAAGACAGCAAGGCTGAGTTTGAGTTCTAGAACCTGGCTCCTTAGAGCCTTCTGAAGGCAAAAGAAGCCATCCAAGTTTTTAAAGGGTAGACTGTTCAAACACACAATCACTCAGACTGTAAAACTATGTGCAGATCCTTACATCTCGTGAAAGTTATCTGTGAATGCCCAGGAATTGAAAGTCCCCCGTAAAGGCCGCTAACTCAGAGTTGTGTGAAGAGCTGTCCAGTAAGGAGATGAGATGAACTGCCGAAGACCAGCAAAAACTTTACCCCTTAACACTGAAGCAGAGATGCTGTAAACCCTTCAAGGCTCATGCTTAGTGTTCAAGCTTCACCACGACACCTGTCTTTTTGTTTGTTGCTTTTTAACCATTCAGCAAAATGGTTTCTGTCTGTCCCTAGCATATGAAAGAATTTCCATACTCGAGTCTTATTCTAAGGGAAGGAGTGTTATGTGATTTACAAATATAAGCAAGTTGCACATGCATTTTCGTACTGCCCTGGGGGGCAGACCCAGCCTTGCAGGAAAGACTGATATAACCTTGCTTGTTACGGAAAGAATGAATTTGGACACCCTCGTCTTCAGATTACTTAGCAAACATTAACTGGAGGAGATGGTGATGAAGACAAATCCACGTAATGTTTCCAGAGTCCCCCTCCTACTGACTTAACACTTGTACCTTTAAAAAGAGACCCCCCAACCAGGATGTTCACATCACCTAATAGTGCATGTTCATGTTAAAAAGAAAGGCCAAGAGAACTTTTTACTTCTAGAAGAAGTGACAGCAGAGAACATGGAAAAACTGTCTCTTACATCCGAAGTGCCCATCTCAGTCACAAACTGACCATGTGTGGTACTGCAAAGATTTTAAAGGACTCATGGCCCAGGCAGGCAAACTTTTTCTGTGAAGGGCCAGTTAGCGAGTTTTTTAGGCTTTCTGGACCATATGGTCTGTCACAACTACTCAATTATTGTGTAGCTTGAAAGCAGCCACAGATAATACGGAAATGGACGAGCATGGCTGTGTTCCAATAAAACTATATTCAGGGACACTGAAATTTGAATTCTGTATAATTTCACATGTCATGAAATATTACTCTTTTGATTTTTTTCAACCATTTAAAATTGTCAAAACCATTCTTAGCTGGCGGGCCATATAAAAACAGGCAGTGGGCCAGATTTGGTCCATGGGCCAGAGTCTGCCCACCCCTGACTTATGATATCAGGTGGTTTGCCCAGCACATCCTCTTTGCCTGTCTCTGAAAGTCAGAATGGGAATGAAGGAAAGGAATCAGTGGGAGAAAGGGTCAGCAAAGCACTGTCTCTATGAATTCTTACAGGCAGGTGGTCAAAGACGCAGGTAGAAGTCTTAAATTCTCTGCTAAGAGCATTTCTATCAGAGCTCTTATTAAAAGCTTCTAGAAAAGATATTCGGCTCAGTGTATTAAAGTTCTATGGAAGGTGAGCCAGGACACCATATTTGCTTTGCATTATGCCGCCCTCCTATTTTATAGACATCTTTATGCAGCACTTAACACGCTGGTTGTGATTCTCTGTTTAAGGCGATCTCATCTGCTTGCTTATGAACTCTTGCAGGGTAGCAACTGTTTCTTATTTAGTTTTACAGGCTCAGCGCAGAGTGTAAGGCCAGTCATCTAGTTGACACACAATACATGCTACTTGAATCTACCAGTAACATAAAATCCCATAGGCGATCATAAAGTATAAAGAACTTCATAATATTGCATGCCATGATACAAATCTGCTTGCTAATGAGAATAAAATTGGACATTTTCTAAAATATTTTGTTTCAATGCTGACCAAATAATCTACTATATGCTAAAAATTAACCCAGTAGTTTTTCCATGTATCACTTTAACCCTTATGATCATTCTGTAAGATATGCGTTATCTTCCGTATTTGTAGATGAGGAAAACAGGACACAAAGCAAGTTAAGTGATAAAGCCAGGATTAGAACTCACATCTTCAGATGACATAGCTCCAGCTTTCCTCATTAGAATGCAGATCATCTGTCGAAATGTAAATTTGCTTACAAAATATGGAAACATTATCCATGGGATACTGGCTGAACACAAGAAGGAAGAAAAAAGTACTGTGACAATAATATTCGATCCAAAATTTGGTGGGATAAAGCAGTAGAATCTTTTGAGAATATTTTCTTCAAAATAAAAACCTTTCTAAGAACAGTAAGAATAAAGGATGGTAAAGTTCCAGAAGGGTATGGGGCACGGAAGTCAAGGAGACTATCTACTTTCTTTTGCCATCATTGAGTTAGAACAGAAAACATGCTCCTGCCAGACCTGACTTAGCAAAAGTCCAGACAAAATCAATCATTTTGAGAATCTCAGCACAGCCCCAGTCACAAGTACTCAAGATAGCCAAGTGAAAGGCATCATTAAAGTCAAACAACTTTGCTGTCGGCCAACTGAGCTGCTGCCAATCTCCTGAACTCGAAATCCAGAGGCAAAGGTGCTGATGCTGCTGTCATGTTTTGCTTATTTGAACAAACAGGATACGTATAATTTCTTATTTGAAAAGTGCTTTCACTTATTTATTTACTTAGCAACCAGCTACTGGAGACTTTATTGTATGCAGGGCACTATGGTTAGATTTGGGAAGAAAAGAGAGGTAAATAATGTGGTTTCCATTTTAAGACTGTTGCATCCAGGGGCAAGACAGAGCCTTGTTAAGAGTTAAGTGCAAGTTGAGGCAGCATGAAATATGTGCCTTAACAGAGGAAGGAGGAGAGCTCTCTGGAAGCCTGGGAGCCGAGGCCATTCATTTTGGCTGGAGAGGTTAGTGGAGAGTTTCAAAGGTTATAGGCAAAGAACATCTTCAAATGTCTACTTGAGAAATATCTTCTAAGGTTCTGCCAGGCACATCCCTCTGAATATGACCACACCTCTTGCTCATCTACCTCCGGTTTGTCTTCCAAAATACATGATAGAAGCAGGTCCACGGCTGACAAATCAAGAAGCAACTAACATGAGGGAGAGCACAGATGAAATGACATAATCTTCTGGAAAAACCTTCAGCGTGCAGGAACCTACAGAGTTCATAAAGCTAGAGATGCCAGTACTTAGTTCAGAAATTAAACGCAGTCCAAAAAGACCATGGCCAAAGGTGTATTTTATGATTTGGAGTTGGGGAAGGTTCTTTGTTTTATTTCTTCTCATTCCCTTTGCTGGAAACAAATATTCTATGTGACTTTTTTGCCACTGCGGATTTCACTAGTCCAGAAAGCGGAACAATTTTATTGGAATAACTCAAATGTTGGCAATTCCTCCTGAGCTGAATGTTCTGCTGCTTCCCCTAAACTGACAAAAAGAAAGAGATACGAGTTCCTTAGAGTTCAGCTGCCTGAGGCTCCATTTGTATAAAAAATTAAAAACATTTCAAAGTAAATTCAATTAGTGAATGTGTATTGGCTGAATAGACTATCCTTCTAAATTTAATACAGCGAACATGACAATTTTACGAGCAAAGCAAGTTAGAGATAATATATTTTTATGTTCCTTAAACTAGCAAAGAGACTTCAGAACCATAAAGAACGCTAACAAGGTATTGCATATACTTAAACTTTCTTCAAAGAAAAAAATATGTGTGTTTTTCCAAATGTGAGAAGTGCGAGGTTTGGTTTTTTTCATGACTTCAAGGTTCCTAGAAACGTTACCTCTTCATCTTGCACCAGCATTGCTGATAAATGGCACTACTGACATATGATTTCATTCTGTGTGTGTGTGTGTGTGTGTGTGTGTGTGTGTGTGTGTGTGAGAGAGAGAGAGAGAGAGAGAGAGGGAGAGAGAGAGGGAGGGAGGGACTGAAAGAACAGAATAGTCCGCCTCTAGAAGACCTAGTGAGATAGAAAAAAGACAGGGAGTTGAAGGATGAAAAACTAAAAGTTCAAATAGCCTGTACTGTTTACTTTAGATTCCAAGAGATTTACAAGTGATTCCTTGTTCACTGGTCCAAAGATAAAGATCTAGGAAGACAAGATTCTGTGTCACCTAAAAAAATGAAGGTGCTAAAACAAATAAAGAGAAAAAAATGAATGTGCTGATTGTCACCCATTTCTACTTCACCTTGGCTTCTGAGGATAAACACAGCAGTATAAATCCAGGGCACTTGAGAATTTGGTTCTTCAGCAGAATGGTTTATTTGACTTCAAGGATGCTTCCTGCTGAACCAGTGTTCTGTCTAGTCCATGAATGATACAGTCTGACATCTTCAGAGACATTCCTGAGGTTTACAAGCTTTGCAGGCAGAATTCAGGAGTCCAGTTTTGAATATCCACTTCTGTTTAATGATGAAATCCTTTGACTGAAAATACATCCTACAGTGTCTTTTAATTTCTTGTATAGATTCTCTCCACCACACAAAATCACCTAAAGCTATTTGTGGAAGAATGTAATGAGCAACGCACACAACACATTGTTTCGCTAGAAAACAGAAAACCTTAGTTTAGAACCAACTGCTAAGTCTATTGCACATTTTATTTTTGGCAGTTTACACGTTCCTCTGGATCTCTGCATCTTTATAGATCTGTCTGTTCTCAGGATCAACCTTATAAGAAAAGACTGCAGAAAATTAACATTTACTGAGGACCTACCATGTGTCAGGTCCTGGGGAACTTGCATCTTTTAGGTATTAAGATGTAACTTACTTACCATAAAATTAATCCATTTTAAATGAACATTTCAATGAGTTTTAGTAAATGTATGCATTTGTACAACCCTCCACAATCTTCTTCTATTACTCTAAGAAATACCCTCATACCCTCTGCAAGCAATCCCTGCTCCAAACCTCCAGCCTGAAGCAACTTCGGACCTGCTTTGTCTCCTCAGTTCTGCCTTTCCTAGAAACCATACAATATGCAGTCTTTTGTGTCTGGCTTCTGTCCACTTAACATGATGATTCTGCTATTTAGCCATATTGTTACATGTTATCAGTAGCTAATTGCTTTTATTGATAAGTAGTATTCCATTGTATGGATATGGCACACTTTGTTTACGCAACCACTTTATGTGGGAGTAGACTTGCTGGATCAAATGGTAAAGTGTATGTTTACCTTTTAAACAAATTGCCCAAATGCTCCGAAGTAGATGTGCCATCATTGTACACTGCATTCAGCCCTGTGTGAGATTTCCAGTTTCTCCACATCCTTGCCAACACTTCGGTGCTATTGGTCTTCTTAATTTCAGCCACTCTAGTGGAGAGGTAGTGATGGCTTACTACCTAATTTGCATTTAATTGTCTTCATTTGCATTTCCTTAATGATGAGTCCTATTAAGCACCTTTTCATGTGATCATTTGCCTTTTGTATATCCTCATGGGTAAAGTGTCTGTTCAGATCTTTTTCTCATTTTTAATTAAATTGTCAATCTTCTTACTACTGAGTTGTAAAAGTTCTTTATATATTTTGGTTAAAGTCCTTTGTTAGTTATTTTGCAAATATTTGCTTCCAATCGGCTGCTCGCCTTTTCATTTTCTTAATGGTGTCTTCTGAAGAGCAACAATTTAATTTTGATGACATCTGATTTATTGATCTTTTTTCTTTTAATGTTCACAGCTATTGTGTCATACCTAAGAATTTTTTCCCAAGAGAAATTTGAGTGACGTAAGCGTCAACAACCACTATTTTGCATATGGAAATCCAATGGTAACAGCACTATTTGTTGAAAAGCTATCTTTTCCTTATTCCCTTGGCACCTCTGATGAACATCAACCGGCCACATATATTAGGGTTTATTTCTGGACTTTTTCTTCTGCACCACTGATCCATACATCTGTCCTTATACCAATACCATACTTTCTGGATTACTGTAGCTTTACAGTAAAAGTTTTGAAATAAGGAAGGGTGGGTGAGTCTTCCAATTTTGTTCTTTTTTCATACTGTTCAGGCTATTCTAGGTCCCTTGCATTTCCATATACATTTTAGCATCAGTCTGTCAATTTCTACCAAAGAAAAAAAGCCTACTGAGATTTTGATAGATTACACTGAATCTGTAGATCAGTTTGGGAAGCATTACCAATATTGAGTCTGCTAATCCATGAGCATGGTATATACTGCATCAACTTAGTTCTTTTATTTCTCTCAACAACATTTTGTAGTTTTCAGCATATGGCTTTCACAGTTCTTGTTTATTCTTAAGCATTTTTATTCTTTTTGATATTATAAATGAAACTGATCTTCTTAAAATTTCATTTTTTCAGACTATCCATTACTAGTATACAGAAATATAACTGGCATTTGTATATTGATCTTACATCCTTCAATTCTGCTAAACTCACTAATATTCTAGTATCTTTTAAAATAGATTATTTAGGATTTTCTACCTACAAAGATCACACTGTCTGTGAACAAAAACAGGTTTACTCCTTCCTTTCCAATTCTTATGGCCTTAATTTCTTGTTCTTGCCTCATGGTTCTTGACTTTTGTATTTCAATCACTAGCAAACTTCTCTTTAGTACACTGTTTATTGATACTCCTACACCCTTTATCATGAATGCTGAAATCAGGCTGTTGTATATCCTTCACCCCAACGAATGACCGTTTATAATTATTGTCACTGCCTATCAGTCAAAAATTCACTTTCAGCAGCACTGCTGTCTATGTTTATAAAGTAGTGTTTGGATAATTATTTCAAAAATTCAAATTGCATTTTGTATTCATCATTTAGAAAAGAAGGAACAGTTAATAAGCACGAGCCTCAAACTTCACAACGATTGAGACAAAGATGAAAATCATCAGCCGTGCTGAGAGTGGCCATTCTTTAGCCTCAATTAGGTGCTTGCTGGACTTAATAAGCTGGTCAACCATGAGAGGCAGTAAGATTAAAGAATCGAACACGGCATAATGAAAATATAACATATCAAAGACCATGTCTAAAATGCAAAGTAGAGTTAGTGACTTTATAGTCCATTTTAGGTCTTTAGGGACACAACCGCCTTTCTGATAGGTTGCTGTTGTATTTGAGCACAGTTCAATTCACAAATAGACTGAGACGCGGCTCTCGAAGTGTGGGAAATACCAGGACTTCATTTAATCTTACAAAACTTCTGAGAAGAGTATACTGGTTCCCATTTAGAAATCAGGAAACAGACAGAGAAATTGAAGTAACCTGCTGTACAGTAAATGGTGGAGACAAAATTCAAACCTAGGTCTGTCTGGCTCCAAAAGTCCTAAACTGGGCTCCTAGTTTCCTGAGTAACCCGTTTGCTTGATGCATATTCCAAAGCCCCACGTTTCTGCCTGCTTTCACATCTGGTATGGTTTCTAGCCTTCTCTGGAATTCTCCAGTGACTCACAGCTACTGTGCAACCACTGGGGAAGAATCTACCTTCCTGGTTTGCTCAGTCCCAAAATACCAGTCTGACGGCTTCAACACTACAATGAACAGATCCGAGGTGGTTACATAAATAAGACACGTGTGCATAACTGTAGAAAGCTTAGCTTGAGATAGATAAGTGATTTTCCTTTCAGTTTGGGGGCAGAAATGCCCAGGAAGTTTGGATAAGAAAGGGTATTGGAAGTTTTTAAGTGAGGTAATTCAGGCTTTTCTTCTCTGCTTTCATTTTTGGGGAGACACTTAGAAAATGAAGGCATTCCAAAGCAGAAAAGTTAGCATCAAACTGTTAAACTGTAGATGGGTGATAAGCTCAGCCTTCTCTCTCAACACCCCACAGAAAAATTCTAACCCTTGGTGCAGATGACTCAGACAGGAATCTTTATAACTTGGGTTTGTAAGTCCAGAAAAGAGAAGCTGTTATTTCCACTGACAGTACACAGAGCAAGGAAAAAAGGAAACAGTATCAAAAGTGCTTCTCATTGTGCCTTAGGTAAACACGCACTTGATGTTTTGGATTTGTTGGTTAATTAGAAAACATTTCAATAGGCTCTTTTCATGAAACAAATACTGATCATCCCTGCCCCCCCCCCCACACTCCCCACACTCTGGACAATATACAAAACCAGAAACAACTGTCTCAACTCCTGATGCGCCACACAAGTCCTCAGAGAAGTGAGGAAGCCATCTGGGATGACTTTACCCTCTGATCAGCAGACTTTTGGAAGAGAATTCTTTTTCATAAACCCCTTATTTTATGTCCTATACGAATCTGTTCCCTCCACAAATAAAACACATACTGCACAGTCCTTACAATGTTCAGACATGAATAGCAAAGCCTTGGAAAATTTTTGTAGTCAGCAATATATCAGAAACAACCCACATGACTGAGGGACACACCGGCAGAGCCACCAGATAGAATAGGGGCCAGCAACTAAGGGTCCACAGCCTGTCGCCTAACTTTGTAAATAAAGTTTTATTGGAACACAGCCATGACCATTCATTTTTGTCTTGTCTAGGGCTGCTTTCTTGCTACAAGGGCAGAGCTGAGTATCTGCCACTGAGACCATCTAGCCTGCAAAGCCGGAACTATTACGATCTAGTCCTTTATGGAAAAAGTTCATCAACTCTCGTGATAGTACATTTAAAATAATACGAAGGGCTTCCCTGGTGGCGCAGTGGTTGAGAGTCCACCTGCAGATGCAGGGGACGCGGGTTCATGCCCCGGTCCGGGAGGATCCCACATGCCGCGGAGCGGCTGGGCCCGTGAGCCATGGCCGCTGAGCCTGCGCGTCCGGAGCCTGTGCTCCGCAACGGGAGAGGCCACAGCAGTGAGAGGCCCGCGTACCGCAAAAAAATAAAATATAACATGGAAAAATACTCCAGTTAGGGTAAGTGAAGAACAAGAAAGGAAAGATATGCTCTTTCATGTAAGGTAGAATCATAATTAAATAAAACAAAGGAAAGTGGGCATAGAAGAGACCAAAAATGTTAAGCAGTTGGATGTGGGGGTAGCATTACAGGTGGTTCTCTCTCCCCCACCTACGTGTTCCACTTTTCTAAAACGACCTTACAGTTCTTTTATAAAAGAATAAACTGAACCTCATTTTAAACATTACTTTGGCGCGTGTCTCTGTCTTGCACACAATGGGTGTGGCTAAATTTGGCCCAGCCCCTCCCCCAGGTGTGCTGGGGGCGGGGGTGGGAGGAGGGAGGCCAGGCCCGTACCTTATGCTCATCCCGAAGGTGGCTGTCCAGTTCCTCCGTGTGCTTGGTCTCATAGTAGCAGAGCTGGCATTTGTAAGGTTTCAGTTCATTGTGCTTTTCTATGTGTTGCTGGAGGCTCTCGTCACTGGAGCAGGTGAAGGTACACTTATCACAGCGGAAAACTACTCCCTGCAAGTATTTTGACAGTTTGGATCGGCATACTTCAATGGGGACAACGCGCTCTTCTGTGGAAACAAATTGAATATAAAGATGGGAATTTTTACTGATGGAAGGCAGATGTCCTCTCTCGGGAGTACAAGGAGAGACTCACCCATCCACTGTTGCTACTTCTCATGGCTCCAGGTCCGTGAACTGCATGCACATGCCCACCGTCCCTCCTCCAACCCCCCAAATCAACACAGTCCGCTGGGACACACAGGTGTTTCTAAGGTCAAAAGCTCTCTGCGTACTTAATACCCAGAATGGCCTATAAACAGGGGTGGGCAGGCTGAAAGGTGTTGGCGAATTCCTGAATGGAGATGATTAAAGGAGGAGAGAAGAACAGAATTTGTACCAACATGAGTGATTATCAGCAGCAACAGCGCATCCTACTTCCTCAGCACGTGGCATTTAGGCTGGACTTACGGATGTCACAGGTGTCTTTAAGGGGGAAGGAAAATGACATTTTCGGAGCACCTATGTGCCACCACTGTGTACCTCCCTAGCTACTCTATTAGGCTGGAGTTATTCCCATTTTTACAAATTAGTAAAGCAAGGAACTGAGCTTTTAAGTAACTCTCTAGGGGTCACAAACTCTGCAATTGCCCAAACCGAGATCCCCATGCCCATCTACCAAACCGCAAGTCTGTTATTTCCCATCGTTTCCAATTCCATTCCTGTTTCCCCTTCCAAGATGTTCTCAAGGAGACTGTTTTCCTTTTCTGGAAACCAAGGGAATCTCTAATCTAAGTTCAAATCTGAAAACAAAGCATCCTGGACACTTTCATTCACTGAAACTCCAACTGCACCTCGGAAGAACTCAGGCAGATGAAACGGTTGCAGGCAGCCTTCCGGGGGAGAAAGGGGTGGCGTGGGAGATGCGGAGGATTTGTGCCTTTACAGACAATCTGTAATCTGACTGTCACAAGGGAGAAAATAAAAGAGAGAGAGGATTTGGGTGCTTTTCCCATTCACATACCAAATGCTGTAGGGCTGGAAGTGTGTGTGCTTGTTTATTTTGTGCTCTCTCACCCTTGTGTTTAGCTGCTCAAGTTAAATTTCACACCAGTCTGCCCAGAGTTTCGGCACACGCGCCAGATATCCGTAACTGGGATAAAATTAAAATCTGTGCTATTTATGCAAGGATCAAATATAGCGTGTGCTTTCATGCTGTGTCTGAATTTCAGAAGACTCTGAAAGTTTACAGATGGACACACACAACATATATTATTTAGAAAGAGCAATGTATTAGTAAGTCAGGAAAGTGTGCTGTACCCTCAGAGTCACCGAGTGGCAACATTTCCAGAGCATCAAGATGTTGTGTGAAGCCGCTCACTCTGGGAGGCCTCCCTTTGTTGCTGGCCTGTGTTTGGCCCCTGGGGAATTTTCCCACCTGAAGCCCTGTCTTTCTCTCAACCAGCACATTCTCAGTGCAGGGCAGTCCCTGCCGTGGGAGCCCTTGAATGCAGCGATTAATTGGCCAGCAAGAATCTGGGCAGAGGAAGCGTGGAAGGTGGTGTCTGCACCACACTCCCTGGAGCTCTGATGCATATGTTATTTTCCCTGTACAAAGAGTCAGTCGCTTATTTAGAAATATAAATATTTTTAAACCACAGTAGAGCAGACAGCTAAGAAACACATGATTATAATGGAATCCACACATTTTCTTAGAATAGTAAATGCTGTAACAGTCTTCTAACCATTCAGTTCCACGGTTTGGTGTAAATGGAGGGAAAAAATGCTTTGGCGTAAACTAATGAGCCTTAAGAAAGCCCAGCCTGTGATGTTCTATTCCTCTAATCCAGGTTTGCTCAACAGCAGCACTACTGATGTTCTGATGCCAGATAATGCTTTGCTGTGGGAGGCTTTCCCGTGCAGTGCGGCATGTGTATCATCGGCACCCCAGGCCCCCGCCCACCAAGGCCAGCAGCACCTCCTCCCCCCCAGTCACGCCGACAGAAAATGCCTCCAGACAGCTGCACCCTGAAGAAGCAAGATGGACCCCGACTGAGACACCGCTCCAGGTCAAGTGCCAACTATTCAGTCCAGCTGCCCTGGGTTAGACAGGCGTGGCCATGAGCTACGAGCAAGCTGGCGCCCACGGCAAGAGACGGGGGGCAGGCTGAAGCGAGGGGACCGGTTCCACCCTGCAGCTCAGGAGTTCATGGGAAGTGTTGGGACTCGCACCCTCCCCCCACCCCATGCTCTCTGTGTTTGCTCCTGATTTATATTTTGTCATTTCTACTGCTTCCCCTTTCCTTCTTCGGCTCTGGCCTGTCCCGTCGGCCCCGGTTCTGTCGACCTCCGTGGAGATGGAGAACAGCTGGCTATAATTTTCCACATAACGACGCCTCAACACCTTGAAGACATTCGGTCGCCCTCCAGTCTTCCCTTCTCCCCCATAAATAATCATTTCTTTCAAGCTTGTGTTTCTTTTAATAGGTCTCCTTTTCAACTCCTCTACCACTTTGGTTAGTCTTCTTTGCAGTTTCCTATTTCACTCTGTGTGTCTAAATGCATTTTGCACAAAGTCAGGAGCACCCAGAATAATACCTTGGAGGTGAAACAACAACAATGAATGGGAACGGCTGCTCCCGTTTATTAAGGGCTCACTATGTTTCAAGCACGGTTAGGTGTTCGATCCTCTCAGCTACTTTTTATTCTCACAACGCCCTGCAAAGTCAGTTTGATTATCTCCAGTGAAAGCCGAGAACGGACCAGTTAAGCTACTTCCTCGAAGTCGCTCCTCTAGTTCAGCACAAAGTTGTGACCTGGGAGCCTGGGTCCGCTGACCTTTACCCGCACCCTCCTCTGTTCCTCCTGAAAAGAGCTCTCTGGGCACATCCAGTCTGTTTGCCATGCACTGCTAAGCTTTTATTCCTAATAGTTCAAAATCACAAAAGCTATCGGTGTCTAAGGCAACCATTTCTATCTGTATTTCTTTCAAATATCTTCTGGATTTCATAGAAGGTCATTTCCCTGCTGACTTATCCTGAAAGGTAAGACTTCCCATTTCCAAACTAAGACATTAACTACAGTATGTCCCAAGTCTCTTAGTTATATGGATGTTAATTTTAGAAAAAAGTTATCTTTTTTTTCCTTTCTACAAACATGGTTAACATGACCAAGATATAAAACAAGACAGACTCTAAAAAGCAGGTGAAGGACCGATAGCGTTTTCTCAATAAGGTTATTCACGGTGGAGGCCAGTGAAGGTCCTGAAGTGGGAGACTGGAATGTTTCCAGGTGGGGCCTGAGCCCTGTCTTGGCTACAGAAGCTCAGCGCTTGGGGCTTTTTCTACGGGGGCAGCGACAACTGTGGGTCTTTTCCTGACTTCACACCTCTCGAAATTACCTTGGGTAAGAAATCAAGGCCTGAATCACACTCATTGTGCCTCAGCTTCCAGCTCTGGTTGCAAAAATATTATGACTTCACCAGTCTGACTACAAGACAGATCGTGTCTCTCATCTCCTCACACTCAAAAGATGGCTTAGCACCGCAGCTGGACAGAAAAGCCAAGAGGCTCCAGCCCGGAGCAACGCCACACTGTAGCACGTGGGTGCTAAAGTTCACCAAGAGCCCGGAAGCGTGTGCCGGGTGGAAAAATCTGCAAGATCGCCACTACCGAGGCGGGGGTGAGGGGGTCACTTCTGCTCAAAACAGCGAAAACCCACATCACTGTGGAGCCCAGAATCACCAAGGAAAAATCCTTCCCGAAAGGGAGCCCACAACACACATGGGTTTCCTCCCCACAACGTGCCAGGCCTACAGGAAGCTGGGGGAGATCTGGAAGTCATTCACTCCAACAAACTCTGAATGCAGGTTACCATGGTAGAGGGCCGAGACCCTCTCTGGGCCAAACCAAAGACCCACCTGTTACCCTCTCAGCGCCAAACAACTGACAAAGGCTGAGAACTAGAAAGCCACCATCCCCAAATATAACCATAAACAGACACGCAGAAACATAAGCACAACAGCTCCCGTAAGAAGTTTTGCCATCAGCCAGGCTACCACCCTCAAGCCAGACAGAGCTGGGAACTGCACCTCTAATTCTAACAGGCCAAAGCACGTGATGGGGAGGAACGGAACGTGTAATCTCACTGAATAAAACGAAAGACTATCAATCTCACCGTAGATTTTTTTTTTTTCTCAAGAAAAATGATACTGATCAGATCAATTAGGGGAGATTAGTTCAGTTCCAAAAAGACACCCACCTGCAGGGGTCAGTTGTACTCAGCATCTGTGTACGTACTGAGGTTACAGGCTGGGAAACAGAGAGGTTAACCAGCCAACCGGAGACCAGTCTCGGTGATTACAGAGCTTCATAATTACAATGTAAATATTTGGCAGAACTGTTTCGTGCCTATAATTCAATCTGTGCCCAGCTTTTTATACCCAGGTTTGCTGTACATATACAAGGGACGTCTAGGCAAAGCGATGCATGAGGCATTGTGCTTCCAATGGTGACGAGAGCTCAGTGGAGGGACTACCCTGGTGGGGCAGTGGTTAAGAATCTGCCTGCCAGTGCAGGGGACACAAGGTCCGAGCCCTGCTCTGGGAAGATCCCACGTGCCACGGAGCAGCTAAGCCCGTGTGCCACACCTACTGAGCCTGCGCTCTAGAGCCCGCGAGCCACAACTACTGAAGCCCGCGCGCCTAGAGCCCGTGCTCCGCAGCAAGAGAAGCCACCGCAATGAGAAGCCCGTGCACCACAATGAAGAGTAGCCCCGGCTCACTGCAACTAGAGAAGCCCGTGCACAGCAACAAAGACCCAATGCAGCCAAAAATAAATAAATTTATTTTTAAAAAAAAGAGCTCAGTGGAAACATACTCCCGAAACTGTTTACTCCTTTGTTCACTGTCTCTCTTGCCACAAAAGCTCAAGCTCCTTCGTGCCCAGACCTGGCCTGACTCTTCCCGGCTGTATCCCTAGAGCTTAAAGCAACACTAGCACAGGATGGGTGTTCAGTGTGTGTCTGTGGCATGAATGAAAACCCACCAAACCTCCTACCACCAACTTTCTCCTTGAAACAGAAGTCTCAGGGCTTAATTTTTCTCCAGTTAAATTAGTCCGATCATGGTCAACCTCACCAAATGTTGATCTGACCTAAGTTCACAGCTCCTCCAAGAGATGGGTCTATAATCCTTGGCTTCAATCTTTGCTAAATTAGAATCCACAGGTGTCTCATCAGTACCGCAGCTTCCCAACTACCTACAGAGTAACGTTCTACCCCTGTGCTGGTACCCAAACCCTCCTTAATTTGGCCAGAATATACTTTCCTAGGCTTGTCTCCTATTCTCTTCAGAACAGTCTGATACCACTCTGTAAACACGTCTTGCTTCCACTCACCTGACTGGTTTGTTAAAATTCTCCTTCCACTCTGTAGTGAGTCAAACGGTGCTCCCAGAAATTTATGTCCACCTGGCCCCTCAGAATGTGACCTTATTGGGACATGAGGTCTTTGCATGTTAGTCAAGACAAGGTCCAGATGAGATCATATTGGGTTAGAGTGGGTCCTAAATCCAGTGCTCTTATAAGAAGAGGAAAGGGCACACCGACACACGCGCACGCACGCATGCACACACACACACACACACACAGAAGACCATGTGCAGATGAGGCAGAGACTGGAGTGATGATGCAGCCACAAGGCAAGGGAAGCCCAGGGAAGTCGGGAGCCAGCAGAAGCCGGGAAGAGACAAGGAAGGATTCTCTCCTAGTGACTTGAGGAGGGGCCCAGCCCTATGAACACCTGGATTTCAGACTTCCGGGCTCCAAAACAGAAAGAGGATGCACTTTTGTTAAGTCCCCCAGATAACGAATTACACCCACCTTAAGTCTTCTCTGCCTGCTGAAATGTTATCATGGATCAGTTTGAAAGCTACCCCCTCTACCACCTTTTTCTACCCCAAACAGAAATATATCTGCCACTGGGAATCTCCTAGACACTGATCACTCATTATCTTATATGGACTTATGCACACGCTTCACCTCCTTGAAGAGGCAGACTGGGTCTCGTGTATCCCATCTTAACCCAAAGAACGCAGCACGGCGTGGCATGAAACAAGCAAATAATGAATGTTTGCTGAATGCATGGACAAACAGTATGCTTGCTCTCTTTTGCCACAGCCAACGTAATTCCATGGTTATTTCTCATTCAGATTTCCCAGGAGTGAAACGGATTCTCTTTCCCTTCCTCCCTATGTAAATACAGCAATTTGTCTGAACAAAAAGCTAAGGAGACTCCAGTCCTGCAAACAGCAGCGCAGTCTCAGGGCCAGTTCAGAAGTTGCTTTTCTTGCCTTTCATTCCACGTATTTTAATTAACTACGGTCTCAGAAAGATCTCATACTGCAGGCTTTAGAGACCAAAGATGTTTATTCATCCACAGAGTAAGGAAAGCACAGGTGGAGGAAGAGCCACATCTGGTTACTTTGAGATCAGCCCCAACTCGAAATTGCCAGGCAGACACCCAGCCCTGTCTCTTGACTTGTCGAGACCAGCTTCCCACTGAGCTGCCATTTTGAGTTGGGATGGCCACCAAAGCCAGGCCAGGATGCAGATGGCAGATACGCTGTCCCGAAGCACCCTGCCCCCTGCAGCTCAGTGGTCCTCGTCTCTGACCTGCAGCCTCCAGACCACGCCATCCTCAGACCCAAATGCCACAGCCACTAGAACGCTCAACAGAGTGACACCAACCACCTCCCCAAGGATGAGACAGTGACGCCTGGTGGGTAAAGGCATGGGCTGGGGGTCAGACAAGCCTGGGTTCAGATCCCAGCTGGGTTGCTTATTAGTCATCTGACCTTAGGTAAGATGCTCAGTCTTTCTGAACCTGTTTTTTCTGTTGTTGTGAGGGATAACAGTAATTCCTACCACTTAGGGTTTTGTGAAAATTCCATAAAATGACTCACTGGAAAGCACTTAGCACAGCACCTGGTACCTAATAAGCTCTCAGTAATAGTAACCATTGCTGTTGCCATGGATGTTGTCATTATTACCACCAACCCTCAAATGCTCATGTTCATTCCAGGTTGTGTACTTTCTGACCCCAATGAGGACAATATCTATATACTCTGATGCCTCTTTTAAAATAAATCATCTCTATAAATAAAGAGAAGAGACTGTAAGTAACCAGCGACAGGCAATATGATGGATGGGTCATGGGGTCAGAGGACTGCATTGACACACAGCTTCCCTGCTCACCGGCTGGATGACTTTGGTTAAACTACTTCAGCCCTTGTGGGCTCAAGGGACTCAGCACTGGATTCAGGGTGGGGACAGTATGCACTACACCCTACACGGTCCCCTCAGGAGAACCCAGCAGAGAAACTCCTTTCAGGTTCCAGCATCTCAGATTCCTGAACAAAATTTCAAGAGTCTAACAAACACTCTAAATCCAGTTGATTCCGTTTTTGTCTCTCCTACCGTGGGCCGCAGTCCCAGGGCCACGACTGCAGCCCACTGCTAACAAACGCACAGCACCTCATGGCGGACACCGAGTACCCAGACTCTAGGTGAGCTTTTTCATACTTGACGTGACTTTCAACTGCCTTCTCCTTATCCTGCATTTGCCCCAATCTTCTCATTTGTTTCTTTGTTTGTTTGTTTGTTTTTGCGGTACGCGGGCCTCTCACTGTTGTGGCCTCTCCCGTTGAGGAGCACAGGCTGCAGACGCGCAGGCTCAGCGGCCATGGACCACGGGCCCAGCCGCTCCGCGGCACGTGGGATCTTCCCAGACCGGGGCACGAACCCGTGTCCCCTGCATCGGCAGGCGGACTCTCAACCACTGCGCCACCAGGGAAGCCCTTCTCATTTGTTTTTAATCCTACAGTTCTGCACGACTATTTTTAAGATACCTTAAATCCTTTGTGAAACGATCGTAAATAACTACACTAAATCAAAGAAAAAGTTTTTTCCAGCTTCAAGCTTCACGTACATATAACAGGACTACGGGTCACAGTACTGTCCCTCCCTCTGTGGCTGGACGATGAAGTAAGCGTGTGTGAGAAGCGCCACGTCAGGTGTGGCATGCTCCAGGCATTATGCGCTTCTCTCCCTCTGCCTCCGTTTCTTGAATTCTCAGCTCAGGGAAGGAAAGTCATCAAGCGCATTAGGCATCAAGGCTCTGATCCCACCAGGCAGCAACATGGAAAAGAGAGAGAATCCACCGCCAGAGTGGGGTCTCACCGATGCTGTCTGTTCTACAGCAGCACGACGCCTGGCCTCGCCCCAAGCAGTGCGGGCACAGAGCCAGTGACACACACATGGGCCGGGGGACCGGAAGCCAGGTGGCTGAGGGGGCACACCAGGAGGGGGCAGTCGGGCCAGGAATTCCTGCCTAAACGCTCCTGCGTGGCTTTCCCTAGCTTGCAGGCGGACGTCCTCGCCAGCAGGCATGTCACGTCTCATAAGCCTGCCCGGGGAGGAGGGGGACCTGAGGGTGCTGAAGGTTGAGGCGTCCACGGAGTTTGCAGCAGATGTGGGTGACATGTCACAAAACGTGCCGGCCAGAGGCAGCGGCTCTGTGGAAATGCTGGCAACTTGGAAAATGCCCCCTCCCCCCGCCCCCTGCGATGCCCAGCATTTCAGAGTAACACCTCAGCAGGGCAGCAGAAGACACTTGTTGCCTTCGAGTCTTTTTCCGGTATTTTCGGCAAATACCTGAAAGCTTTCCCAGGTTAGAGGTAAAGGAAGGAAGAGAGGCAGGAAGAGGAAGAAAAGAAGGGAGGGAGAGAGGGAGGGAGGCAGGGAGGAAGGAAGGAGAGATGGAAAGGTCAGTAGGTGGAAATAGCAAGAGAGACTGGCAACGGGTACTCTAGCCATCTTTTTCCATCCACCTCTGGCTTGAATCTCTTCCGGATAAAGTAGGTTTTACATAAACATATTTTTCCTTCCAGTGCAGACGGGCCTGTTGTTTAACTGTTTGAATTGGCCAGCAGTAAACTCCAGTCAAAGAAAAAACAAAGAGGACCTAAAAGACGTACCCCAGCTTAGCAGAGGAGCCGACGGTTACGGAACACCCAGGATGCACCCACATGGAACACACTAGACACTCAATACGTCACCTCAGAGGCATAACTCGTCACCTCTTTTTACGGAGGAGAGGGAGGTTAAACACAGGAGGCCTTAAATCTAGAATTTAAACGCAAAGCCTATGGGGTTTCTAACATATATCAGGCCACTTTCAGTTTTAAGAATTTTCTCTCTCCATCCAGTTCAAGGGAAATTCCGCGTTCTGCTTCGGAAATCATCATTTTGGTGTTCGTCCAAAGAACTGCTTACAGCCACAGAGCTCCTTGCCCTCACCCACCCACTCTGCTTCTCATTCACTCCTTCCTTAGCAAGGCCGTGAGAGCGGAGGACTCAGGATATAAAACTCCCTCTCAGGGGGAAGCCCCGCAGAACTGTTCACTGCAGAATCCATCACCTTTGCCTCCCTCCACGTGAAGGAAATCCTCTCAGCTGGAAGATGTTTTTACCCTGTTGGCTGTCACTAGGGTGATCGCTGTGATTTCTTGAGGGGAGATACGGTGGGGAGCAAGGGACCAGGCAAAGGTGCCGCTTCCACCTTGAGACGGCTTCCCTCTAACGCCACCCGAGCCGCCCTCCCCCGCCCCGCACAAGAAAACCGAGCTTGGAAGGTTACCTCGGTGCAGCACGATGTGGTCAATCATGTTGCGTTTGTATTTGGTGTGATAGAGGCAGAGAGGACAGCGAAGATCTTTGGGGCCCTCCTCGGGGACCGCCGAATGCCCGGCTTCCACGTGCATAGTAAAAGCAGATCTGGGAGGGAGGTGGGGAGAGAGGCGATGAGTGCAACCAAGGAGCATCTCACTCACACCCCCTGCCAGCAACCCTACTACAGAGACACTCCACCCGGGGGCCAAAACTACAGTGGTTCATCATGTTTGCTGACCACAAGTGTCCTGGTCCCTCGTGCAATAACTAAGCACTGTCATGCAGCAGTAACTTCTTTTTGGAAATTTTGCTACCTGGCTGGGCTCAGGCAGGGCTGAGTTTGAAAAGAAAGAAATAGACTCCTGAGTTTATTCTTGAGAATTGGAAGTTGCCTGTTAAACTTAAAACAAAATATAAAACAAAATCCCTACGAGAATATATTTCTCATCAAGCTCAGAAGGAGAGGGACTGTTTTGAAGCTGGGAAGATTTATCAGCTGCCTCGGTGACTCTTCCCAGGGAACAGGGGAGGGCAGGCTGGTTAGGAAGTCAGGACGGTTGGTGACCACGTAAAGGAAACTCAGAGCTGTTGTACCAGCTCGGAGGTGGAGGGTACCACTGCCTCCCCACTCCATCCTTTTCAAAACTTCAAAATTTACAAAGCCTTAAATGTCTCATAAAAATGGATGAAACCAAGAGTTTAACGGGCAAGGTCCCCTTCTTATTAACCCGAGTGCCTCTCTCTGGGGAAACATGTACACCTGTCAGTGGGCCCTTGTTATCTGGGTCCTTTTTGCCTTCTCTCACTTCTAAGGTCACATACATATTTATCTAAAGAACAACTGAACCACATTAATAGTCAGAGATGTAACACATTTTCCATTAAATCCAAGCAACTAAGATGTTGGTGGAAAAGAGACTTGTTTTTCTATCAGTTCATGTTTTTTGGGGGGGCATGAAGTCTACTCACCAGCCTCTCTGTGTGGAGTGTGTATTGAAATACTGGAGTGACCTAAAGCCCAGGCCCTGACGGCAGCAGGAGCAGATAATAGCTTTATATGTGTACTATAGCATTTCATATTATTATAAAAGCTGTCTATCTATGATACAATAACACTTATTAGTGTTTCCTTTGCTCCAAGCACTACGCTAAGCACTTTACGGCTTCATTTACTCCTCACAAGCGCCCTACAAGGTAGGTACTATTATTGTCCTTTTTTTTTTTTTTTTTTTTTAACAGATAAGGAACCAGAGACACAGACAGGCTTAGTAACTTGTCCAAAGTCATACAGCCAGTAAGTGGCAAAGCTGGAGTTCAAACCCAGGTAGTCAGGCTCCATATGCTACACTCGTAACCATGAACCTGAACAGTATCTCCCAGGATGAGACGAAGTCACAGGGGTTTAGATTAAATGACAGGAAGCATGCCAATCTTTCTCATACACAGGAGCAAAGGTGACTCCGGATTATATTTTTCTAGATGGGAACAATCTCTCTGTGATTGTTCAAGTTTAGGCTTCCCAGTGTGGAGTCTTGGTTCTCTGGGTGTCTTTCAACAACATGATCTTAAGAAATAAGAAATCTATACAAGGGTAGCAGGGGCGTCACGACTGCCGGTGTTCTCTCTTGACTTTGACTTTGCTCCCAAGAAGATATTTTTTTTCCCCCAAAGACAAATAAAATAAAAGGTGAGGGTGAGGGTGTGGTTTTCCAAAGGGAAAACACTCACTGTTTCACATACTGGGTCAGGGAAATCCTTTGCCATGATCTCACACTCCTTGGGCACCCATTTTCTCTGATTTTTAAGCTCATTTGTTCTGATACAGCTCTTCATGTCTTCCCCAAACCCCCAGAACAGTCTTCTGGAACTAGCCTCCTCTTGTGAAGACTGGACCCAACAACCCCTTCTTCATCCCACAGGCAGGGCCTCCCATGAGCTCCAGATAGGAGAGTGAAAGGGAAGAGTATGGTGAGGGGTGAAGCGGGTGCTGCCACCTTGTTTTTCAAGGCTGTTCTTCATGCCACTTACTTAAAGCCTGTGTAAAAGGAGCAGTCTTTGCACTTGAAGAGCTTCTTCCCACCGTGCTTGTCCCTGTAATGGCGCCTGATGCTCTGGATGTAGCCAGAGGAGAATTCACAGAATTCGCAGTGAAGAACAGCTTCCGTCTTCTGCTCAGTGCCCCCCGCGGCTCCAGAAAGAGGCACGGGGCTGACACGGCTGTTGTTTCTCGCCAGAGCAGCGGATTGATAGTGGTTCAACTGCTGCTGCACATCTGGAGGCTCGGAGTAGGATGAGTCTGTGGACAGATGGGGGAAGATGACACCAGACACAAAGAACACAGTGGAGGTTTGACACCTGAAAACCCCCAACATTAGTTTTGAGTTGTTTTTTTTTTTTTTTGTGGTACGCGGGCCTCTCACTGTTGTGGCCTCTCCCGTTGCGGAGCACAGGCTCCGGACGCGCAGGCTCAGCGGCCACGGCTCACGGGCCCAGCCGCTCCGCGACACGCGGGATCCTCCCGGACCGGGGCACGAACCCGCGTCCCCTGCATCGGCAGGCGGACTCTCAACCACTGCGCCACCAGGGAAGCCCTAGTTTTGAGTATTTTTTTAAAGGGGTTGACTATGATCCCAGCTTTCATCTTCGTTTACATTCTACAACGCATCTCTGGGGAAAGGCAGGTAGGGAGGAAGCGTCACTTCTTTTAATCTGACTTTGAGGGTTCACAGCATTTAAAAATAAAATTCTGAGGTTAAAGGTTTCCAAGTGAAGGAAGAAAGTAAACTTTTTTTAAAGGAAATTGCAGCGTGGCAACAGGCTGCCACAGAATCCCCATCCTTGTAGGTGAGATAAACAAACCCGCACAATGTACACAGGCATCCACATGAGAAAGGCAAGTAGAAGATGCAGTATCTCCTCTTCTGCAGCCCAGAATTATTCAAGCCAACCGGGGGGAAAAAAGCCTTTAACAGAAATGCTCAAGCACATGGCACTCACAAATATAAAAGTGTTTTATGCCTTCACTGTCAAGTGATTTAAATTTTAAAATATAAAAATCCAATAGTGTTCTCCAGGAATGGATGTTTAAAGCTTAGTCAGCATTAAGATGGAGATTTATTCATAAATCCCATTAAAATGAAATTCCAAACAAGTTTCCCTGAAAAGGTATTTGAAAGTTTGCAATTCGGAGGAAAATGCTGGAAGTGACAGGCACAAATCTTAAGCCTGTGACGCCCAATGTCATGTGGTGGGGAAATCTAATGTAGACGGGAGGTGGGAAAATCTCAGTTTCTTCCTTAAATAAGAATTTTTTTTAAAAAAAGAGCGAGCAAGTGAAAAGAAAAAAAGGTCTTGAACCTTTTCCCAACACGCAGCTCTGAATGTTGAGGTCAGGAATTCACCAACGTTATCACCACCATTGTCCTATATAACCTACGGCTGCCCATGAATGACACAAATGGGAGTCTGTGAATCCCACACAGATGAATTTCAGTGTAACTTTCCTTGAAAAGAAAACAAAGGACTCTTTTCTTAAGCCTTTCAAAAAGCAGGGGGGAAACGGGACAGAAACTGTACCAGCCTCCTCCTGATTTGATGGACACCTAATTTTCCAAAGTGTGATTTCCCCAGGCGGGACACGCGGGGACTCTGTAAAACCCATATTTGATGAGACTGGGACCATCCATCCCATCGGCCTCAGAGCAGTTCCCTTATTGTGGGGTCACCTCTTGTCTTCGAAATACTAAAATTCCTCCCCTTCCTGTTTCCTCCTCCCCTCCTCAATTCATATTCCTCAGGATGGAGGAAAAAACCCCTTTGGAAACTGTGAACAAACCTGCCACACACACATACACACACACACAAATAAAACAAAAGGAAACTCGAACAATATCTCCGAGCCTCCATGGGTTCATTACCAGGTGTAAACTGAAGACAAAGGAAGAAAGACATTAACACAACTGAATTCATTTCAGCCGATTCTTTTAATCTCCGTTTTCCTTCTTCCTCGACCCTAGCCTAGCCGATGAACCCACTCAGGATCACAATAATGCAACTGTCAACTTCTCATTCTTTCTTTCAACAGCAGGTTTGCTTACCATTTCATGGACTGTTTGAGATGTTTTCTGGTTAAGCTCTCAAGACTAGTTTCTGCTTCAGACACACGCACAATGAAGCACAACGCATGCTCTGCCCGCCTCTCCTGTTAACTGGGACTTGAGCTGCTGGAAAAGCACTGCCACGCCAGTGCCCCGGCCAGCCCTGCCCTCTCGCCAGTGCTGGTCCTGGTTTGCTCTCAGCTCTACAGGAAAGAAATCCTGGGACCAGCAGGCCGAAGGCAGGTCCGACTGCCCTGACCAGTTGACCATCCACAAATCTCCCCAGAGACCAAAACAAAGGAACAGCCCATTTCTCAACAAGCAGCCACCACGGCCTCTAAGACTCGGACACAAGGCACTGGACAGCTCCAGTCCCTTTATAACAAAATTACAAACTGGCTCCTAATCAGAAGACAAACCAGGTCAATCCGTCTCCCCTACCTTCTGCACCCCCCAGCCTAGAGCACACGTAAGGCTCCCTTGGGTAAACTCCCCAAAGGGGGAGGAGTCTGACTCAACACAGTTTTCTTGTTTCTAGGGTCTATGGCATATCATTCCACCCATCTCAAAAAACACATCCTCAATTTTAACACGGGTATTTCTATGTGATATGAAACTTGAAATAAAAATGCTAGAAGTCGTGGAGAAAGCATTCCAAGAAAGGACAGCTCATCAGCCTTCACAAATGGCAGTGTGAAGAGAACACCTGTATGTATCCGTGTCATAAAATCCTTCCTTCCTGGTTAAAATCAGATGGACAGGTTTACTTACAGAAAGAAGCAAATCCCACCACTTAGGATACACTTGAAATAATGCCCAAGTGATAACTTTCTGGGTCTTCTGAGAGCTTTACTGTCCTCTCTGGTGCCAAGACACACTCTTCCTCGCTCTCACTTGGAGTTTGTGAATAATGTACAGTTTTAGCACTTCAGGCACTAAAGTGACAAAGACGTGAGTGTGTCTGATTCCACTGATCCTAAAAAAGCCCATTTGCTGAGCTACATAAAATCCCAGTTTGTTCACGAGGCATAGCCAGAAAGAAGAGCAGAAGAGGATGCTTTTGTGCCCAGGTTAAAAAGACAAACAGATTCTTAGCAGTGAAGGGCATGTCACATAAGTTAAAAATCATCATTAAGACTCTTTTCTTTCATTCCAAGCTTAAGAAAAGGAAAGGAAAAACACTCTGTGCTTGCAGAGCCCGACCTGTGGTCACGGGAACATACAGCAGCTAAAGCACAGGAGTACAGGTTACATCTTTACCGCCTCTTTGGCCCAGAATATCTACGATGGAGCCAACAGCAAAGAGGGCATTGGTCCATCCATTCTTAACCCACCCCTGAGACGTGCAGTCTCAGAAAAGAGTGTCGGTCTCTGACTTGTGACTTTATTTATGTGCAAAGTTTTGGAAATTAAATTATGATTTATAATTGCAGTTATAAAATAAATTTAGCTAAGTTATATGGAGCTATCCATTTTGTAAACTTTCTATAATAGGAAAATGATTTTATAAAAGCAAGATCATAACAGAACTGTAGAATGGATGGTCACAGCGCATCCAGGTGGGGCTTTGTAAGTTACTGAACAGCCAACAACGAATTCTCACCACTATGGTGTACGACATAGGTTCTCATGCCAATTTTACTGATGAGATGGCTGGGGCTGAGAATGGCTGGCCACACAGCTACCGAGAGGCAGAGGTAGGATTGGAACAAAGATCTCTCTGACTCTAAAATCTGAAACTTGTCTATCAGGCATCTGACTCAATGGGTTGACCTCCAGGGTCCCCTGATGCAAGTCAGAAGAACATGAAAGAATATCTGAGTGTTCCATCAGCGAGAAACACACAGCAGAGAAGAGAGAGAGAGAGATGGCAGCAAGGGTGAAATAGCTGAGAAAGTAACATCAGACTAGGTAGAAATGGTCACAAAGAGAAAATAATATTAAACTGAATACCAAAGAAAACACTAAAACCAGCATTTCAGAGCACATGGGAAAAAAGAATCAACAAAGTAAGATTCCTGGGAAAGAAAAAGAATATCCAACGTTTCAAATGCTTTATAAAAACAAAAAAAAGGGACCACCCAGGGGACACCTCTATAAGCACGCTACGCAGGTAAGCACTGCAAATACCCAGAACTGGAGATGCGCCTGCCCGAATGGCATGCTTAAGTCAGATGCTGGATAAACTGCCCTAGAAAGATAACGCTCTAACATTCCTCAGGGGGGATCTGGCTGGGAAAGAAAGGTACACGAATACAAACGGGAGATGGGTGTTTCCCGGGGGCTCTTGGACAGCTCAGGATTTCAAACCGGGGAAGGGCTGAGTTCCAGATGAGACCTCCTACCCACCCCTCTCATTCAGTCAGGTTCCTGGAGAAATGGGAAATTTCTGGCTCTCATTCCAGACCCCCAGAATTCCAGCCAAACCCAGGCAAGTATCCATTTAAAGCGTTTTGTTTTCTTTTCTTTTCTTTTTTCTCCAGAGATTAGCCAGCACAGAAATAATCACTGGAAATCTATTTTATAGCAAACGACAAATAAGTGAACTCTGGAAGAACAATAAACATGACAGAATGAAGTCCTCGTGAACATTCTGATCCAACAAAATATTCGACACCCTCTTCGTGTCAGGCCACAGGCAGGCTCTAGGGACTCAAAGTCAAAGAAGGTGCGAGGAAGGAATCTCCTGGCGGTCCAGTGGTTAGGACTCGGTGCTCTCACTGCTGGGGGCCCGGGTTCAATCCCTGGTCAGGGAACTAAGATCCCACAAGCCACACGGCACAGCCAAAAACAAAAAAGAAGAAGGTGCGAGGGATGCCTTCTAGGAGCCCTGATCTACTAGGAGAAACACAGAGTAGCTGGCTGTTATGAAGATATACGCCTGCTCTGTGTCTAACACACTTAACTCCACTGACTGCAGGAATAAAAGGGGCAAAGAGAAAAACTGAACAGTACCAGGAGAGTTTAACTATTGCAAGATTAAGGAAGACACAGGGAAGAGTAAGAATCAATTGGGCAGTAAATTGTGGGAGCAGCAGAGAGGACAGCTCCCTTATGCGCTGAGTGATCTGAAAAGGAAGCTGTACGGGAGGATCAATTCTCAATTTTCCGCAGCTCCGCAGAGAGGGTGTGAGTGAAGGTGAAAAAGTGGCAGCAGTACCTTGGTGCCAGCGACCACAGTTAATTATATTTGAGCTAGATTTTCATGCAGGCTTGGGAGAGAGGCTCTTTGGTCAGGGCAAATCTAGTACCAGGAGAAAATAAAAGACAAAAGGATTTTAGGCAAGCAAATTTTAGAGGCGGCCAGGAGAGCAAACGGTTAAATGACACCCATTCATTCAGCAAACATTTATTGAACATCTAAGTCAATGGGTGACCCTGTTCTGGAACAGCAGGACGTGGTCCCTGCCCTCAAGCAACTCACTGTCTCAGACAGACGTGTAAATAACTGACGGTGATACACTGCAAAGAAAAAATAAGTCTCAATGGAGCCACCTTATCTCCAAAGACCTAGTGGAGAAGAAGACAAAATCAGCAGTACCAGCAGTACTTGGTGACTGATGGAAGTAGGAGTGAGGGAGATGGAGGGAGGACGTCAAGAGAACCTTGAATTCCATTAATAAACGTAATTAGTATTAGCTAGTGTGTTAATTAATGAAATCACTACCAGACGTGAAGCTACCGAAATGTTCAATTCACCACACCTCCACCTTAAGTCATAAATAGAAATTAAACAACTACATTCTTATCACAACAACAACAAAAGTGACTTAATTCCTACAGAGAAAAGAAATAAAGATCAGAGGATGAATCTGAGCAGAAAAATGTGTACATCGGAGGGTGAGGGAGATCGCATAAGGAAGGACTGAAAATCTTCAAGTCCTACAATAGCATAGAGTTCAAAATGATGCACAGGTTGTAATTATCTTCAGAAAAGCAGGTGATTTGGCAACTGAAGGTTTGTAGTATAAGAAACCAGAAACAGAATATTACCTGTAGATAATTTAACAACAAATATGGTAAATGCCCAAAGTATAGGGGTTGGGTTGGGACCCAAATATGCTGGAAATACTGTCCACTGTTCCTAGAAAAATTGAGAAGGGCACACCAACGATGACAAGAGAGCAGCTAAAGACATACTTTAGTTAACAGGCAGGAAGCTTTTGGAATGGCATCAACTCCTATCATACAATGGCTAAGAAACTCAGGCAAAGGACAAAAAGGGTCCAAGTATTTCCATGGACGTGACAGCAACCCAGGTATCTGGTGGTGACGAGATAGAGAATCCTCCTGCTTATCAGTGAGCTTAGACATGATCTGAGTCTTCAGCTAAAGCCGAAAAACTCTGTCTGGTGGACGCCTTAAACTCAACATGCTGCACATGGCCACCATCTTTGCTCACGCATCTCCGCGGGCGTTCTGAATGTGAGTCCGTGGCTCACCACTTCGTTCAAGCTCAAACTGTGGGAATCCTCCTTCAGGCTGTCAGATGTTTCCTGTGGCAGCACATTTCACCAGGTACCACATCCCAGAGACACACGTCATTTCTTACCTCCAATCATATTCCTCCTCCAGGGCCCTGCCTACCTTTCCCACTGTTCATTCACGTCCTCAGATCCCATACGGGCAACTCTTAACAACCTCCTAGCTGGTCTTCCTTCCTCCAAGATCTGCTCTAGTTTGGCCAGCATACATGTCATAGACATATAATGTATATCACTTACACGAGTATGATATGATTATGCCTCAGGGCTCAAGGATAAAGCCTACTCCTTGGTACATACAGCTCCACAGTCTGGTCTCAGCCTGTGTTTCCAGCCTCACTTTTGGCTAATTCCCAACTCCTTGCACTGTCTACATATCTCATCATTGGGAATTCTTGATCAAGGGCTCCCTGATGTTCTTCCTCTTCTTTATGCCCGGCAAATCCCTACCCATCCTTCAAAACCCAGCTGAAATGTCACCTACTCTGTGAGGCTTTCCCCCAACAATCCAGACAGAACCCTGCTCTCCTCTGTGCTTTGTCAACACACACACACAGTGATTTTCATCTGGATCTTATTATACTTCAGCTTACACTTACATATGTTCTCTTAAGCAACCTCCACCGCCAAACTTGGCCTTATCTCTCTATGCCTTTAACCTTAAAACATCCCATGGCAACAGGGTCCAGGCTGGTTGCTGGAGCACTCTGCAGCAGCCCCATCCACTTCTGCTTCCAGCAGTTGAGTTAATGCTAACAAAAATCAGTTTTATTTTCTCCCAAACTTCTTTGTACCTGTTATATTTATATTTGTTACTGAGCTTATTCAATTTAATTAATATTACCTAAAATGATGAAAGATGGGTATAAAAGTTGCCATTTCTATGAAAGCTACATTAAGTGCTTGGAAAAGATTTGAGAAAGTCAAGCTGCTAAAAAAAATTACTGTCAAATTACGTTTTGGCAAGATAAAAGATTGAGGAGAACATAAAAGTCTAGAAGGACTCTGCTCTAAGACTGTTCCACAAATGTCTAAATTATCATGCCACTTAAAAGAAACTGAAACTGGAAGTAGTATAGGTGATTACAATTTATGCAAGAGAGAAAATGGGGAACTCCAATCACAAGACCCAGACTCAAATACATAAGCTTGAAACCTACAGCACAATCCTGGTGAATGAATGCATTTTTAAGTGAAAATAAAATGCTTAAAGCATTTTTAAAAGGATTCCCTGCATTAAGAAATTTGCAAATATCACTGAGAAACTAGGTCTTGATTATATCAAGTAAGTTTCAACTGTATCTATCTATATGTTTGACCCTATTTTATATTAATTCAGAAAATACTTATTGAGAGGCTGCTGTGTACCAGGCACTTCTAGGCATTTGGGATACATCAGTGAAAAAACCCAGCAAGGATCCCTGCCCTCGTGGGGCTTACATTTTAGATGGACAGCAATAGTATCTTACGTGCTTTCACAGCCAGAGACTCATGGTCCTTTCATTCAAAAAAGTACTTAAGAAAACGGTTCCTGGATTGAATTTGTGAACAACTTTCTTAAATTCAATCCTGTACCTCTGTCTATCTCTCTGTTTGAAGTTATAAGAACTGTTTGTAGCACAGAGCTGTCAAGATGATTCACAGATTCAAGAGGTTTACTTATTTTTAAAGATTTCTTAGGTTCTATCTGAATTTCTTTGAAACTCAATTTCCTTCTCAAGATACCTACTGTTCACTTCTTGCTATTATCAGGGAGCAGAATGTGGCATCCAGAACATGACCGACTTCAAATCACCAATTCAACTGTCCACGTATTTCCTTTGAAGACTCTCAAAAAGGTTCTCCAGATAGAACACGGGGCCATTCCAAAGGAAAACTATATTAGAAACTAAGCTTTGGAACACAGGCCATTTCAACTCCTCCTGGATAGCGTCTAAAGGGGAACAGAAATCTCTAAAGGCAGCCACGTTACTTTATTTCCTTCTTTTGATTATGCCTTGAAAACCTCCAGGCCAAGGACTCCGGCACCTCCTTGTCTTCTATCATCAGTAGAGTTCTCTGGCCTGGATGTACAAGATTATGATACAATGGCCAGGGGGGACAATGGGCACTGGATGACTATATATAGGAATTCTGGGCTTGGTTGTCATGGAGACAAACGGAAAAACAAATGCCTAATCCTGAAAATAAGGTTGAGGCCAAACTTGAAGGAAACACGCACTGAAAACTTCCTGTCATTCTGATGAGTAAAAACAAAACCTTGAAATATGATCAGGGAAAACAAAACAAAACAAAAAGTTAGTCTTCAAAATGACAAAAACAGCAAAAAAACGAAAAGGGCTGAGATTTAGCATCCCACCATCCTTAAATTCACTGAAAGGGTCTCTCAAAGGCCTTATTTGGCATGAAGCTTCATGTTCTCGTTTTCTCTGTATTTTCGGGGGAATCCAGGCAAGTCTGACCTAAAACAAAAGAGAATTCCTGGACTTGCAATTCGCTAGGTCCTATAATCAGGGACAAGCCCATTTGTTTCTCTGTATCATTTTCCCCCAGTGGCATCACCACCCACCCAGTCAATAAAATCAGAACAAATCCTCGATTCATTTCTCTTTCATTCTATACATTGAATGAAAAAGCCCTATCGGTTCAACCTCCCAAAAAGCCCGTACCTGTGACCCACTCACGGTTCCACAGCCACTGCTTCTGTTCAGACCCCTGTGGTTGCTTGTGTGAACCTGCATTGCAGGACATTCCTAACTGGCTTTCTATCTTCAAGTTTCTTCTCCCCCAAGATCCCTTTCTTTTCTAAAAGCAAATATGATCAAGGTACTCAAGCCTTCTTACAAGAAAAATGTCCAAACTCTGAACATCAGTACCCTGGCCCACCTTCATCTTCCCAGACCTACCACACTCCACACCCACACTGCTCCCACTCAGTGCTACTGCCGCAAGGAAAGTTCCTAACATTCACTCTGTGTGTTTTCGCTGCTTCTTTGTACATTCTTGCAATATCCTCCTTCGACTTCTCAGCCTGGCAAACTCATCTTTCAAAACTGAACTCAGTTCAAATTTACTGTCACTATGAAGATTCTCCCTGATCTTTCTAGATACACTTATTTAACTCCCCCTTCAGGCTTTCCTGCTAGTACTCACGCTGCATGCAGGTTAATTTATTTTGCCTCCACCAGACTATGATCTCTTTGCAAGCAGGATCCATGCATCCATCCATCCAACTACCCACCCATAACTTGTTTTAAGTTCATTATCTCCCAGGACTTAGTTCAGGGCCTGGCCCAAAAGAGGTGCTCAATGAACGTGTTATAAAGATCCAAAAAGAGTTCAAACTGGAAAAAGTGCTCTGCAAAACCCAGATTTAACAGGAAAATCCAATGAACCAAATGTCACTCTCTCCTTGAACACTGTGGTTAATAGAGCCGCCCCACTGAAACAGTGATCCACTTTTACTGAAACAAGCCTGGGTCTTTTCTGATTACTTGGAGAATGGCTTCTGAAACATTTGAGAATTTGAATGGCAGGAAATTCATGATCCATGACCATCCCAAGAAGTCACAGGCATAATTTCTGGCTTTCACCCTAAATCAGCAAAAAGTCTAAACTTTAAAACAGATGATATCAGGACACCTGGGAGCCACTTTGGATGAATCACTATGAAACTCTCTCTCCTTTTTCGTACCCACTGGTAGGCACAGATCTGTGGTAGGCACAGATGTTCGTGAAATGCACAGGTGTAACGGTACCATGTATTTAAATGCACCATGACTTTGCTATAGTCAACACCTAAGGCCACGAAAATAGAGGCCTCTGCAATCCAGAAGGTATTCATGGATTACTTTCAGATTTTTAGCATTGCATCCTCACCGTATGAAATGTTTTACCAATTTTCCTCCATCATGGATGCACTCTCCTCCCAGATATGTAGTGTAAGGCTATTCATTTTGCAAAAGGACTGGTGGTGGCTCAGAAAAGCAGAGATGGCTTCACGTCACCCAGCCAGTCAGTGGAGAAACAGGAACAGAACCCGGGGCTCCTGCATGCCCCAGTTTCGAAAACACGTTCTTTTTCTGCCACAGCCATTAGCAAATATCACAGGTATTCCTTCTGTACTAAATGGTATTTGTAACTCAAAGTGTGTGTTCTTAAAAACCCTCCTTGAAACCGGCTGGAAATTTGCCACAAAGCAAATGAATGCAGGCGAAGGAGCCCTTTTCTAATGTTGTTCAGGAGGAAACTCTGGGCGGCATCTGCCAGTGTTCATTGAGACACTCTCGCAATACCAATGCATAATTCACCTGCGACTCTTTGGAATTGTGTGATGAGGAAGTAATGCTTCCTGCTGTTCGTTTAGATCGTATAGATGTCTTTACCACACGGAAAATCCACCCAACAACGTGGAGTACAAAAGCCTCTTTTACATCAGTGACTTGGCCGCAACAGTCGAGCGCTCGCTAGCAACTTCACATGGTATTCAGAGCTTATGGGCCATGGGCAAGGCCGCCCTGCTTCCTCCTCAAGGCCTGACCGGAGGGAAGATACCTACAGACTTCAAGGAGGCGGTCACAGTGTCCAGCTTGCAACAAACAGTACAGGGAGAGCCCGCACAGGGAACGATGCAGAGATTTCTCAAAAGCTCAGCGTAGCAAGAGGAAAGAACACATCTGAGGAGAAGCGTATATATTTAGATACATGTCGAGCTCTAAGTGACGGTATGGAAATCGGGTGAGGATAATGATGGCGGATCAAGAACACGCAGCCGCACTTCAAAGCGCACGGTTATTCTAAAATTGTCCCCCAGCAGCAGGAGTCTCTGAACCAACACACCCAGTGGGTTTCTTACCCGTTTTTTCCCTTTTCTTTTCACCTCTTCCCATGCAGTGGAAGAAAATCCTGGCTCCGGGTAAAGCTGTATTTTTAATAACATTAAAGCAGTAGGTTCTTCTCTTCGGACAGACACTCTTGCACCCACTCCAAACTCCCCCGCAGGAATATTGCTAGTGATGCTGGGCTCAGGTGTAGGGTGTAAACCTCCAAGAAGCAGAAGGATCAGGCAGTCAAATCCAGGCTCACCTTTCACTGGCTTAGCAGCTCTAGGTCATCAGGTATGTCAGGTGCTTTTGCACAAGTCTCTCACTGATCTTCACCATGACCTTATGACATGAGATGTGTTACTTCCCATTTTACAGATGGGGAAACCAAGGGAGCACCTGGAAAACAGGCAACTTCTCAGCGCCCCGGAGCGTGCATGTGAGCCTCCTCGTAACCCTTGGGGACTCTCAATTAAGCAGTCCTCTGGTTCCTCATTCATAAAACGGAGACAGTGATACCCACGACTTCATAGGGTGCAGTGCAAACAGGAGAGCAGTGTGTAAAGTACAGCGTCTGGCACGGGGTGGGGGTGGGGGTGCTTTAAGGGCCTCAGTTCCACAGCAATGAAAATCTACATCATATATTTTGCACTAAACAACAAATTGCCTTTTAGTGTTTACGGAGTGTTTTCTATAGACGAAAGAATTTGATCTCCTTCGCTGGACTGCAGGACGGAGTGGAATGAGCATCTCTTACACTGCTCTAAACAGATGTAACTGACATTCACCCCAGCTCCAGGCACATGGCAGGTGTTCGGCAGCTCGTTTGTGACTGATTGATTCTGGGCAAAGCCAACTGCACTGCCCCTTCTGGCAACAACCGGCTGGCTTACTCTGTGGGTGAGGATGGCTGCCGTGGGGAGGGGACTGACCGAGGGGCTTGGATTCAGCTCAGAGGCAGGGCTCGACCCCAATAATACACCAAGTCACCCCCATTTTGTTAGATAACGAGGCACACAGAATGGTCACAAATCAACTTGCTACGAGAAGGCACATCAGAGCAAATTTAACTCCCAAAGTTTAGAAGCTTTCTTGGCAACCATTCCGGGGTCTATTTCCTCTTAAAGGCTTTTCAACATCACCTCCAGCTTTGAGCAAGGTCTCTGGGTAACCGACTGGCGGGTGTGATCATCCCCATTATTAATGATGCTCTCCCAAAGGCCCCTACCTGACACTGCCGCCGCTGCCCTTTTCTCCGTTACCTTGTTTTCTTTCTCTCGATTGTACTTCTAACCACCTGATCTACAGTACGCAGGTATTGGTCGATTGGCTGGTTCTCCCCACTATCTGTGAGGGGTCTGTCTCAAACTTCTTAACTTGCATGGATGTCTGGATTTTATTTCATAACCAATGAGGGCATCTAAGTTTTCTTGGGGACTTCCGGCTCAGCTGGGCACGGAGTGTCTGCCCAAGACTCAGTATGAAAAATGTTAAGGGTCTGTGACAAAAGGCAGTCCTGCCATTGAACCAGCACGCGTCTCGGCCTCCTGAGGGTCGTGGCCAGTGTGCAGCACCAAGAACAGCAGCACTTAAGACTAGATTCATTCACTTAAATAGCTCATTTGAGTGCCTATGTGTGCAAGGTAATCTGCCACGCTCTGGGGACTCAAAATAAAATGATGGCTTCTGCTGGGACTTCCCTGGTGGTCCAGTGTTTAAGACTCCACACTCACAGAGCAGGGGGCCCGGGTTCAATCCCTGGTCAGGGAACTAGATCCTGCATGCCACAACTAGAGCCCGCATGCCGCAACTAAAAGATTCCACACGCCACAACCAAAGATCCCGCGTGTCGCAACAAAGACCCGGCACAGGCAAATAAATAAATAATTTTTTTAAAAATATGATATGCCCTTTTAAAAAAAATAATGGCCTCTGCCTTCAACAAGCTGATGGTCCTTATATGTGGAATCTAAAATATGACATAAATGAACTTATCTACGAAACAGAAACAGACTCACAGACATAGAGAACAGACTTGTGGTTGCCAAGGGGGGTGGGGTGGGAGAAGCATGGACGGGGAGCTTGGGATTAGCAGATGCAAACCATTACATACAGAATGGATAAACAACAAGGTTCTACTATAGCACAGGGAGCTATATTCAATATCCTGGGATAAACCACAATGGAAAAGAATAAGAAAAAGAATGTGTATATACGTATGGAACTAAATCACTTTGCCATACAGCAGAAATTAACACAACACTGTAAATCAACTATAGTTCAACAACAAAAAAAGAAGTGGATGGTCTTGGGGGGGATGGAAAGTCAGACAGTTACAATAGAGTACGATCAGCTCTGAACTAAAGAGTGCCCAAAGGTGTGAACAGAAAGCAGGTCCCTTAGCCAGGCAGGAAGAGTTAGGAAGATTCAAGTTTTCAAGGATGAGTAGGAATTAGCCAAGTGAATGGAATAAAGAGGAGGTCAGGTGAAAATAAGTGGAGGAGGACATTCCAGGAAGGAGGACTAGAAAGGCCTGGAGGGTGAGAGCAGGACCCTGTGCAGACAGGGCCTCCAGGACAGCTGCAGCGCAGAATGCAGCAGGAAGAAGGGGTGAGGAGTGACCCCGAGAGAAAGAGGGGCCCAAATATCAGCTTTCCATGCTGAGCTTCAATCTACTATGAAGGCAGAGCAGACAGCCACTGGAGGGTCTGAAGCAGGAAGCAGGTGAGATAAAGGCTTCGCATCTGTACCTTTTCTAGGTCTATCGATTGCACCCAGAGCCCTGCCCCGTCTCTCAGATAGGGAAGGCAGCTTGGCATAAATGCATTCCCACCATGAGAGAAAACCAAGCAGCAGCACGTTCCTTATTGATGGGGGACAGCAGCAGCTGCCTGTGACTCCATGCTTTGTGTTGTCAAGTAGAAAACACCAATGTGGTAACTCTTCCCCTCTGGATTTTACTAGCAGGTTGGAATTGTTCATTTGAAATTCAGTTCCTACTGTTTCAACTGAACACATTACATTTACATCTGGAATAGATGATGATCCTACTACCTATGGGAAGGAAAACTGGAAACCCAGGAGGCTGCCTTTTCTGCTCCCTACCAACCCTTCATGTGCAAGAAAATACCAAGGAAGCACAGGAAACCAAGTGGTATGTCCACACGTTTGCAAACACCAAAAAGACGTAGGCGCCAGCCAAGATCTTGTGGTCTGTTGTTCAAATACAGCATCTCAGCAACATCCAAAAGGTTTCTAAATCTGTATTGTACTCCTTAATTTTAACACCCACGTGTCAACCCAAGGACACTTAATACATATTTCTTGGACTCAGACTCAACTCAATGGTCAAAATATTATCTTGTAAAGTGATTCAATATTCTCCTGGATTCATTAGTGTTTTATAAATGGTTTGTTTCGTCATAACAAATATTATATCTACTATATGTTAGGTATTTGACAGATACCAAGACCATCAGAGCTCACACTTCGAGGGTTCTCTGGTTCTTAGGGGACATTACTGAAACACATATGAAAATAAGTGCGTGCTCAAGGAACAGAGCCAACGCCCACGGGCATTTCTACCTGTTGTGAGCGGAGAGCCTGCAAGACACTGTGGGTCTGGGGTCAGAAAAAAAAAATCCAAATCTTGACTTACTGCTTTAAACCACTGTCACGATTATCTACAGAACACAACTTTCATTTTACATTTACAGGACATCTACTCTAGAAAGTGATGTCCAGCATATAATATGCCAGGTGTTTAGAATAGAAAGATGGGCCGTGGGCAGGACAAAAACCCTGTCCCTGATGAGCTCCCTTTCTGGTAATATCGTGGAGTTGGCAGAACGGACCACGTGTCCCCCGGCGAGGTCGGCCACGGCACTGTGGGGTTTCAGAGGAGGGAGAGCTGACTCATGTCTGGCATCACAGGAAACACCATGGAAGCGAAACGTGCACCTGGCTTTGAAGGACAAGCAGGGTCTGGACATGGGGAAGCAGAGGAAGGGAGGGGCAGCTGGGGGATGGGCACGGAGAATGCCGAGTGGGAATTTTTTTTTAATAGGCCAGGTAGAGCTGCTAGAGGTTCTCGAACAGGAGAATGATAGGACTCTCAACCTTGCTTAGAGTGGACTGAAGGGAGCAGTGTGCAGGTGGGGTGGCTATGGTAATGGCTCGGGTAAGAGACGGGGAGGGGAGAGGAGGGGAGGGGTGGGTGTGAAAGGAAGTAAGGAGACGGAAACCACAGGACTGAGTAGGCAACGGATGGGATGTGGGTCCAAGGAGACCCGGATACGCAGTGGATTCTAGCTGGGTACCAAGAGCCCTGGCAGAGGGGCAGGCCCGGGAGGAAGTTAATGAGTTCCATTTTAGAACCTCTGCGGTGGAGGCTGAGTGGGACACCCAGGTGGAGAAAATAAAGAGCAGATGGAAAAGACGGTCTGGGGCTTAACCTGATTATGGCTGGACCTGGAGATTTTGGTGGCATCCTCAGAAAAGTGAGAGGTGGTTCCGTGTGTCCGTGAAGGAGGAGAGCGCAGAGGAGAGGACTGAGGACCAGACTGGGGTCTACATGATGGCAGCTGTCAGCGAAAACAGGGTAAAGAGATGGTATCATCAGAGAGGCCAGCGGAGAGCCTGAAACATACAGCAGGACCCAAACCACGGGAGGAGAGCTTCCCCGGGAGGAAGGTCAGCAGTTTTAAATGCCACGGACAAAAAAAGAAGGATGAGGCAGGAGCAGAGGCCGTGGACTTGTTTGTCCGGAGTTGCTGTCCACCTCTGTAAGAGCCATTCCATTAGCACGCTGGAGCCAAAGCCACACTGCAAAGGATTCCAGAGAGGGCGGGGAGGAGAGGCGGCGGCAGCAGGTGTAAACAAGGGAGGAACGACTCCTTCCCAGAGAGAATGTCTCTGGGGTTGGCCAGCAGGTCACTTCATGAGTGGTTTCAATAAAACGCTGAAGGCAGAACACCGACTCTAGCAGTTTGAGAAGAGAACGAGTGGTGAGGAAGAATAAGTTGGGAGTATTGGTTCTTTTCAAGAGATCTGGAGGCTAAGGTTGCAACTGCAGGAAATACTGCAGAAGTTCTTACCCAAGAATGGTTTTAATATTCAAAACACAGAGCACTCTCCCAGGGTTCATAGCGCTCCCTTTTCTAGACTCTCCAAGGGAACAATAACACATCTGAGAACGAAGATTTAGGGAGACTGTGTGACATCGTAGACAGAGTTGTGGAGTTAGGCCGACTCCACCCTCCTCGAACCCTGCCAGGTAGTAACTGTGACCTTTCTTAAGGCTATTTTCCTCCTTCCAAAAACAGCAGGAAGCTGGTTACGGAAGTTCCTATTTTATGGAACTGTTGTGTGGATTAAACGAGTATTCGTAAAGTATTAACAGACACGCAATAAATGACAGTTATCATTAATTTAAAATATATACTGATTAATGCCAATAATAAGAATGTCTAACTTTGGGACTTATCACTGCATTACACCCACTGATCAGGACATCAAGTGCAAGGGAGTTTCTTGTGTAGGTGGGTTCCATCAAGCCCCAAAGTCTAAAGAAATTTAAATCAACAGGACTCCTGATTAAGCACCACTTTGCAAACACTGAATTATTTTAGACTCCCAAGAAACAATTCATGATGTTGAGAGATTTCATTCAGCTTCCAAGGCAAGATGTGATAGTATTTTTCCTTTTCCATTAAAAAAAAAAAAAATCCTCATCAATCTCTGGTTGTTGACAAATTATCATAAATTGACAAGAAATTTGCTTTTACTATGCTACTTTAATACTAAGATTTCTACAGTACTTTAGAATGTGAAAGCATTTTCATATGCTATCTCATTTTATCCACAAAATAACCCCAAAAAGTAGGCATCATTATTGTCTTACGTATAAGAAATCGTGGAAGGTCAATGATTTATCTCAGCCCACACGTGTGAGACGGAGGCAGTCAGGCCCTCTGCCTGAGGCTGCACATGCTGGATGGTCCACGGCTTCCAATGTGGGTGGTACTTCCTGGATTTGGACCTCAAACTCAGGTGTCCAACATCCCCGAGCAGACTCTTAAGGAAAGATGATCTGTACAAATAACTGGTTTTGGAAAGCTCATTCACTCCTCATTTTCACTAGCTCCAGCTGGGTTAAAATGGGTCCTCCTGGCATCTGCTCAATCAAAACGCACCCAGCGATACACAGGGAGAGTCACGCTCCGCACCAGTACTGCAGTGCGACCCTAAAATTACACTGGAAAAAAATCGTCCTGAGTTGGGGGAGTGCCTGAGGGGAGCCACGGCCACCAGACGTCCTGGAGCAGGACCTCTCGTGTCTCACATGCTGCTGACCTGTTGCTGTTAATCACCTTCACACCGCTTCGGGAGACAGGAAGCCCAGGGGTCACAGGAGAGATGCTCCACCTGGTCCACAGGGAGAGTCTGGGGCTGCGGGGGTGGGGCCGGTCTCCGTGCTGCTTAACGTATATGGCTTTACGTCACCAGCTCAAGCACGGTCACCTCCTTTTACTGGGATGATGATGATTAGTATAAACACCACCAATTTACTCAGTATATTATGAAAGCTGTTTTCTCATACACTGTTCTTGCCATCTCGCCATTTAGAAAATGTTAATTAAATAAATAAATAAAATCTTAAACCTGCCCTTGACTTAACACAGAACTACCACCCTTCCATCCCGTAGTTCTCAAACACTCTTTTCTGCCCTGGCAACACACAGTGGGTGGACATCTATGTAGCCTACGTTCTTCCCTAGGGAGACTGTGATTTAGATAATATCCCAGAAAATTAGAGAAGGCAGAAATGTAGTGAAAAGTACTGGGATAGAGGCACATAATAATAAAGCCACTGAAGAAAAAGGAAGAGAAAAAAAATTCTATCCTGTATTTTAGCACTGAACTTAATCATTTTTTAGACAATCGTTTTTTTCCAGTCTTTCATTATATAGGTAACATAACCAAGATGCAAAAGTATACTGTAAATGTATCAGCAAAAATGGTCTTATTTTATTATTAACAATATATAGAAATTACTGATTTTAATGTGTTAGTTGGGAAGTTTACTTACACTTTACTGCCTGCCTTTAATTGACTTATCACAATTGTTCCTTCTAACAGACACACTGGTGGCATTATTCTTGTTTGCGTGCAAGTTAGATGTGGATTTCTCCATCTTTCCTTCTCTGTATTCCTAATTAAAAACTTCCCCATGGGCAACATTTTAAAATACTGTTAAATCAGAGTAACAGGAAAATCACAATTCACAAGTACAATATAATAATTTGTGACACCACAGCTATTAACTCTAGCTCCTCACTCCATTTATTCACTCTTAGCTTCGGGACAGACAAGGTAAACACTGCAGCTATCCGCAACTTCTACCAACTTGGTTGTGACCCCATGCCTGTCTCTTTCACTCAAGAAAGTACCTTGGAAAACTTATAAGTCAACTGATGTTATAGAGGGATAAATCGGAATAAGCTCAAATTTATTTTTAAAAATAAATTGATAGGGGCTTCCCTGGTGGCGCAGTGGTTGAGAGTTCGCCTGCCGATGCAGGGGACACGGGTTCGTGCCCCAGTCCGGGAAGATCCCACATGCCGCGGAGCGGCTGGGCCCGTGAGCCATGGCCGCTGAGCCTGCGCATCCGGAGCCTGTGCTCCGCAATGGGAGAGGCCACAACAGTGAGAGGCCCGCGTACCACAAAAAAAAAAAAAAAAAAAAAATGGATAATTTCAAAAAGATACATGCACCCTTATGTTCACAGCAGCACTATCCACAATAGCCAAGACATGGAAGCAACCTAAATGTCCATCAACAGAGGAACGGATAAAGAAGATGTGGTATATTTATACAATGGAATATTACTCAGCCATAAAAAAAGAATGAAATAATGCCATTTGCAGCAACGTGGATGGACCTAGAGATTATCAAACTAAGTGAAGTAAGTCAGAAAGAGAAAGACAAATACCAAATCACTTATATGTGGAAGATAAAACACGACACAGGGACCTCCCTGGCAGTCTAGTGGTTAAAACTCTGTGCTTCTAATGCAGGAGACGGAGGTTCAATCTCCGGTTGAGGAAATAAGATCCCACATGCCATGCACAGTGTGGCCAAAAAGCACAAAAAAAAAAAATTAAAAAATAAAATAAAATATAACACAAATGAACTTATCTACAAAATAGAAACAGATTCACAGACATAGAGAATGGACCTGTGGTTGCCAAGGGGCAGGGGGTTGGGGGAGGGACAGAGTGGGAGGTTGGGGTCAGCAGATGTAAGCTGTTATATACAGAACAGATAAACAAGGTCCTACTGCACAGCAAAGGGAACTATATTCAATATCCTGTGATAAACCATAGTGGAAAAGAATATTAAAAAACAATGTATATCTATGCATAAGTGAATCACTCTGCTGTACAGCAGAAATTAACACAACCTTGTAAACCAATCATACTTCAATATAAAAAAAAGTAAATCAGATTTGTGGTTAATAGAGATAACCTTGAAAACAGATTGGGAAAGCTTGAGATTAGAGCCAGGAAGACCGGTGGAAATCAGAGGAAGTACAAGGTGAGGGTTATTCAGCGTTGGGGTCTGGCGGGTTGAAACCAGAGAAGGACAAAGGAGGCAGAGACACGAGGATGCAGGAGAAAGCCCCTTTGAAATGGGTAGGCCTAGGATCTGGGTTGGCTAGACAAGGGATCGGTAGTGGTCAGAGAGAATTTACAGGTTTGAGATGCTGGAAGTAGAGTGCCTACGGTGAGTCCAGCCACAGATGAAGGGTGGCGGAACACAGTCAGGAAGACGTGAATCTCTCTAGCTGAAGAAACCAAACATTCACTGAGTCATGACCACTGAGTCTAGTATACTGAAATTCCAGAGCACGACGGTCATGGCTGAGGTAAAAAGGCAGGCTGTGAGCCTGGCACTGAGTTCGCTGAGGAAGCTGAAGGAACATTCCAGAAGATAAGAAGGAAATAAGCAGAGAGCAGACACTTGAAAAGTGAAGGAAGCAAAAATGTTCTCAACAGGTAGCAGCAAGTAAGGACTGCACCCACTCTTCTTCTTGGCCGCTTGGAGGAAAGGGATTAGTCGCTTCGGTCACAGAGAGTTGAGAGGGAGATGGAGCTGCCATGGGGGGCGGTAGGGGGCAAAGCTAGTTAGCTGGAGGAGGGAGGTGTGACCAAGGAAACGTGCAACATCATGGTGCACACAGCACAATTCCACTGGCTTTTTCCAAACATCGTGTGACACAGCTGAGCTCGCAGTCACTAAAATTCCCAGGCTTTTTCACACATAAACTACTGTTTTGTCTGTCTGTTTTCCTTGTGTGTGGTTTATTCTGCCGCCCTAATTCACATCAAGAAATATTTATTGAATGGCCTGCCAAGTGCTAAGACTCTGAAATAGTCCTTGACCTCAGAGAGCACACAGTTTAGTTGTGGAGACAGATATGATAACCGACAATTATAAGAATATTTGGCAAGTCTAGTAATGGAAGTGAATACAAAGGTCAGAAGCTACCCAACATGTTTTATATTTATTCCCTAACAAAATCTCATTTTCAGCTCATTACTCTGAACAGTCTAGACAGTCTGTAATCTTGATTTTGTCATTTAACTATGGACCATTTGCCAGTATTTCAAATGTATTAAGTCTTAAGCAGTAGGAAGAGAGACTTTACTTAAATAATTTTTTAGAAGGTGAATGAGCCTTTAAGGTGAAATAAATGAGTGAAATTTTGATTGGCGAAACCTCAAAGGCCTTATATAATTCTGAGACTCCCATCTTAAACACATATATCACATTCACACAAAAATTCTTGAAGCCTTTAAGTACTCAATGTTTATGATTTGAAGGGGAATCATTTTTGTTGGTTTGTTTTGAGATATGGACCCTCACATTTTAAAACTATGGTGAGTCAAATAGTGATAGAATCTTCCAAGTAAAGACAAAAACATGAAAAAAAAGTCGTTTGTATACTGTGGTCCCAGTTTTAGAAAAAAATTAAAATAACAAAACAGAGCCTGTCTGTATATGCAAAGAAGAAACATCTAGATGATTCTACAGCAGACTGTTATTAAAGAGGCTGGCATTATGGGTGGCCCTCACTACTGCCATAAAGCTGTTCTTTAATCCTAAGTAGGTATTACTCTTGTCGTGAGGAGGAAAAATCTATGCAGACATCTTCAAAAGGGATAAGTACCTCCCATGACTAGTTTTAATGCACATTCATTCTTGAAGACTTACAGGTATCAACATCAGGCACCCATAGCTCAAAAGTACCCTCCCACCACCAAAGGGGACAGGGACCTCGCTGCTGGTCTTCCTTGTTTAGCCCAGCTTCTTAACAATGAAAAGACGTCTCCCTGGTGTTAATTACCCCTACAGTTTGGTTCTACCTCCCCTCATCTCGCCAACTATCCTCCCAATAACTTCCCTACACACCCTCCACTCTAGCCAGACTGGTCTTCTTGCCATCCCAGGAAGCCTTCTTTAAGTTTGGTCACTTCTGATACTCCTCCCACCTGGAATAGACTTCGATCTGCCCATAAAAAAATCCTACTCGCCCTTCAAGGCCCAGCCTGAGTCCCACCTCTTCCAAGAAGCCCTCCAGGATTCATCAATTCCTTCTCTTCTCCATGGCTGCAGCCAATAAAATCCAACTGCAAAATTTCTCACTTGTTATATTCTGCTCTTCTAATTAACTCTACGTATTTATTAACTTAAGCTCTAACTGTCAATCAACAATAAAATTTGGCTTTATTTTCCTTTGGAAGATTCCAGGGCCCCCAGACATGTAAGAATAGGTTTCATCTTCTCCACTCTGGCTCATTTATGCATGTGTGTTTCTGCTGCGACTCTCTGATGAAATGGCACAAAGGTTAAGGGCATAAGCTTTGGGTTCAGACAAGGTCCACCACATATATGTTTTATGACTTTGGGACTCATCATTTCAGTCTCAGTTTCCTTCTCTGTAAAATGAGACTAATAATAATTTGTAATTCTGATTCATCAGACATATTGAATCTGATGGCAAATTTAAGGCAGTCAGCCGAAGTAAATAAAAATTATGATTAATTTTACCACTTCAGAATTAAACCAAGAGACGACAGCCAAGAAACCTTATAATAACCCAGAATGGATGACTTTCAAACTGGTCATGGAGAAAAAAATAACTAGGAGTGCTAAAAATCAAGGACTCCGGGAAAGGTTGAGAAGGTCATCCTGTGTTGCCCGATGGGGCAATCACAACAGCTCTGGTGGAAGGCTCACAGCACATGAACGTAAGAGATGACATAGGAGGTGGCTTCCATGAGGCAGGTAAGAATATTTTGTGTCCCCGAGGAAGCTGGAGAGCGTAGCCCTGGAATGACTTCTCCAAGAGCAGTGTACAGGCAAATAAAACCTTAGCTGGGCCCTGTACTCTTAGCCAAACACCTCTTTTGGGTTGACCCTGACGACTATGAAACTACTTACAAAACAGAGGAGCACTCTGGCAGGAACACGTCCCTTCCTGGGCATAAACAGCAAGGGACTGACTTCAGTAAAAGGCAAGCAGACCCAACTTACCTGAACCTTTCACGTCAGTCTGGCCAGTCTTTATCTTGCCGTTTTTGATTAAGTACCACCACTGGAATTTTTCAATAGGATATTATTTAGGATTATGAATGAATTAAGAAAATGTGTACATCATTTGGACATGCTGGGCCACACCACCAAAACTCACATAATTTATTTTAAAAAATAAATAATAGCTGCTTCAAGAAGGTTATTTCTGGCAACTTCTCATCTCGGCTCTTAAAAACAATTCTTTTTCACATGGCCATCTTGCCTGGGACATACCCTCTGCTCCAGCAAAGCTGCCCCAGGATATCTACCTCTGAATCACGGCTCACACACACTAGTCCTCCCAGATCCAATACCCTTCCCTCTGCTTGTATAAAATCCTCTAGTGCAGAACAGTATTTGGAAGAGAGGAGAGGACCTATGAATCATAAGAAGTCTCAAAAGAGTTTAAGGGATTTTATATTCAATAAAATTGCACTAAAATATCTAGCTCTGGTTCCAGGGGAAAAAAAAAAATCAAGGTGGGCAATGATAAGACAAAAAAATTTCCTTTCGAAAAAAACCCGAGATAATTTTAGATGATTTGCCTAACAATTGAATATATTTTCTGCCAAAGAATAAAGTAAATTTCTTCTTCCTTTTAGATATTTCCCACAACTGAGGTTCTGGAGGACTTTAAGGTAACCTCCAACCAAGAAATGCAAAAGTCAGCTGCGGAATTATGAAGCAAATTCTGGTGTTGCTAGGAACTAGCTCTGAATGAGTTGGGTAGTATATGCTTGTACTTCTGAGGAACAAATGTTTTTCTTGGCATGGGAAGAGGGAGATGGGCGAGTTGACTGAGTTCCCAGGACATGGAAAGCTTATATTTGAAATGTTTTTCAATCCTTGGCACATGAAACTGTGGCGAATTCAGAAAGTCACAGAAATCTCAGGCAGGTGGGTTTCTTGGGAAGGGTCTATCACATGATATTCGACTACAGGGTAGTGATAATTTCGGAGGCTCCCTATTTGCTGATGAGGGCAAGGTCTATAATTTAACCGCTGAAGACTTTTGGATGTCTAATAGAAGATGCGGAATCATCTGTACCACTTTGCACCACTGGAGTTACAGAATTCTTAAGTCTTTATAGGAGAAATGCCACTCCTCATAATAAGCACTAAAATAAACTCTAGATCAGATTTTAATGTAGAAATTCTTAAGTCAAAAAAGGGAAGGTTAGTATTCTCTGGCCAGATAATTTTGAGACCAGCAGAACCTATTAAACAATAACGGCCAAGGGCTTCCCTGGTGGCACAGTGGTTAAGAATCCTCCTGCCAATGCAGGGGACACGGGTTCGAGCCCTGGTCCGGGAAGATCCCACATGCCGCGGAGCAACTAAGCTCGTGTGCCACAACTACTGAGCCTGCGCTCTAGAGCCTGCGGGCCACAATTACTGAGCCCACGTGCCACAACTACTGAAGCCTGTGCGCCTAGAGCCCATGCTCTGCAACAAGAGAAGCCACCGCAATGAGAAGCCCATGCAGCGCAACGAAGAGTAGCCCCCGCTCACCGCAACCAGAGAAAGCCCGCACACAGCAACAAAGACCCAACGCAGCCAAAAATAAATAAAAAATTAATTAATGACGGCCAAGCCACTGAAATTATGCCTTGTATCCCACGTGCTATAAACGACGTAGATCTTTGTATTTCACAATTATTCACTCAGGAGTCATTTTTAAAGAAACCACTCTTCTTTCTTTCACCCCAAGAGAAATCCGACTGCAACTGGAACCTGTGTGGAAGGGTCTGATGCCCTAGCAACTAACTGGATCCTCTTAAAGGTTGAATTTTATGTCTGACCTATTTAGAAATCTGAAAAGCTTCTCTTCAAAAAGGAGGCATCTCAGATCTTAATTTTTAAGTGTCAAGTATTGCTGCAGTCAAGGTTAAATGAATTGATAGTTTGGCGCCAGACTCAATACAATTCTTAGAGAAGATTTTCTTTCAAGCATAAGTGTAATTCACACAATAACAGTTTTAAAGCTCTACTTAATGCCCTACATTTCATATATGAAACAAAGAATATATTTAGGTCAAGTTATATTTTAAGTGACATCTAGAAATAGTCTATATGTTAAATATAAAGGTCTATAATGACATTTATTAAAGACAGGATTAATTTCATGGGTATTGCTGTAATTTTTCCCACCAGTCATGTATGGCAGGGTTCAGCAACATGCAATCCATGGGCCAAATCCAGCCTCCCCTGCTTTTGCACATAAAGTTTTATTGGAACACAGCCACGTCCATCTGTTTACATATTGTCTACGGCTGCTTTCACATTACAGTGGCACTGTTAACTGGTTCTACCAGAGACTCTATGGCCCACAAAGCTGAAAGTATTTTTGATCTGGCCCTTTACAGAAAAAGTGTGCCAATCCTTGATTTATGGCTTGTAGAAATTAACCACTACAAGTCTCCTCTAACCCATATATTATGTTAAAAGGCTGGTGGGCAAAATTTTCAGGGAGAGTAAAAGATTTTTACTAATCTATGAGTTTTGTGGGTCAGTTTCACTCTACAGCTTCTCCGAACTGGATTTAACAGCAACCAAACACTGTATGGTTTTTGTTTTGTTTTGTTTTGTTTTTTGCAGTACGCGGGCCTCTCACTGTTGCGGCCTCTCTTGTTGTGGAGCACAGGCTCCGGACGCGCAGGCTCAGCGGCCACGGCTCATGGGCCCAGCCGCTCCGCGGCATGTGGGATCTTCCCGGACCGGGGCACGAACCCGTGTCCCCTGCGTCGGCAGGCGGACTCTCAACCACTGCGCCACCAGGGAAGCCCACACTGTATGTTTTTTGACACAGACGCAGAGAACAAGCTAGTCCATTCCAGGGTCAAATGATTATGTGCGCTTGCTCCAAGGCGCTCTGCTACCAGGTAACCACACTGGTAATGCCCATCTCCCCAGTGCCACCACACTTCCTGTCTCCTCCTGAGTACTGGAAAGGCTTACACCCTGTCTCAAACTTCAGTTTCCCACTTCTGTACAGAAGGTCTCGTTATCCAGGGAACAATGATAAAGTTGGAAACACTCTTTGGTCAAGGAAGATCGTTTCCTCCTGGCAGACTGATGTGTCAGAAAGCTTCTCTTAGAGCAATCCCTAAGGTTTCATCTTTGGATCGTCTGTCTTTTGAACTTGCCTCTTAAATGGAAATGAAATTAACTTACCGCTGTACAGCTTGGTCCTGTGGAGTTAGTCAGACAGGCTAGGAGACTCGGTACAATTAACTGAACTGAAAACTGTGATGCCTCCAAGAAATCGTTGGTCAGTTACGAGAAGTCAGTATTTCATAAGTATCTACCTAACTATTCCCACTGGAAAATTAGGGGACAGAACCAACAGCATATCCAAAAGTACAAATGAACACCAAGAAGGTCATCAATCGACGAGAAATCAGAGTAGGGCTGGGGCTGGTACATGTCAGTCTTTAGAAGAAGTTAAACTCAGAGACTGGTAGACAGAAGCGGACAAGGAAGAAATCCTTCCAAGCTCCCAGCAGAGCTTCTTCAGATGCATGGAAGTGCAAATGAAGGCGGAAGATGCTGGGGACAGCAAGTACAGAGATGGCTGGAAACGTAAGTATTTGTCGGAGAGACCACTCAGGATGGAGAATGTGGGACTGAGTGGTGAACTCTGAATGCAACGCAGAGGACTTGGATTTTGACATGAGAAGTGCCTGTGGTTTTCTGATGAGAGATGCCTTGATAAAAATAGTGCTTATCAAATATTATTCTAGAGATTAGAACCGAGAAGCCAAATGAGAAGTTGTAACAGAAAATTCTTCTCTTAAAAAAAAAAAAAAAAAATCACAAAGCTCCTTACATTTTTCTACCAATTCATACTAGCAAAGACTTCTCTGCTGGGTGGGCTACAATGAGATCTATCTTACAAGGGGAAGGATTTCATGACCGAAAGTTCTTGGTGTTTTCCCTAGGCTGCCATAGGGCACAGACTGAAAAACTATCTAATTCTCACACACCTTATTTATTTTTTGCACCTGCTCTTCGTGTCCGATTTTTGTTTTAAGCGTACCACGCTAGCTACTTCCCTAAAACAGGCCATTCTGTACAGCATAACTGGACAGAGAGAAGAAATAAAATCAGCTATTCTTTAGGGGAAATTCGAGGGAGGAAAAAGATGGAACGTCACCAGTGGCCTGACTTCTTACTAAGGATAGAGCTGAATTTTAAATTACACATCCACTGCCCAGGCACTGTGGAGCTACTCAGGCCTAAACAAATCTCATAATGAAACGACACTGCTCTAGTTTCTTTCTTGTTTTATAGATGTACGTATATGTGTGTTTTTCTGTACTGAAAGCACAGACTCGGAGAAAGCCTGAAAAAACCCAGTCCTCTATTTTATACGGCAGAAAGAACCCAGTGAACACAAACACAGCAGAGCACTTCCTCTTGTTGACAACCTTACGATTTCCCCTTAATGCACTGTTTAGAACAGCAATTAAGTGTCATTTCCCATTATCTTATACACGGAATCAGCACTGCTTTTCTTTCCAACCGCCAATCATGAAGGACATATAGAGGATCCACGTGCTGGTGAGACATGTCAAGACTGATAGCCCAGAGCCTAAGAGCTCTGTTTATGTCCAGAACAGGTGTGAGGCCAGGCAGTGGGAGCGAAATCACCCCTCCACCTTCTCACATCTGCCTTCCCAGCCTCCCTCCCTCATAGGGCTCCCCTCTGCACTGCGAGGGAGAGCAGCTAGGGAAGAACCTTCCTGTTCAGCCCGTTTCCTTCTGCCGGAGAACGCTGGCTTGCCCGCAAGACTGCAAGCATTTGACCACTGCACACAGCAGCGAGCGTGTCCAGTCGTTTTATTCACATCCCGCACTAGGGGATCAGAAAGCCAAGGACACGCTGGTGATTTCCCTGGCTTTATAGATCTCTACTCCCCCCGAGACCTGCAACACATTTTCGGTTCTTGTGTTCAGAGCGCCCTGGCATCTGCAGTGTGGGAAACCTTAACTGAGGGCCAATGGCCCTACAGCTTCCCCCTATTAAAATGTGCAACTGGATTTCACATGCGTGTTTCAAACACCATTCAAGGCGTGATTTACAGGCTACTGTCTAGCCCCACAGCTGTTTTTTCGTCCCCCAGATGTAGCCACTTCTAGGAATCCACCACTCAGCTCCCTAGCAGACAGCCTTCCCATTTTCAACCTCTTCCATCATTCTTGGGCATCCAAAACCTTGCAAGACCTACATCAGAAGGATTCAAGAAAGTATCTTTTGAACGGACACACTATTAATTTTTCTTTCCACTCTATCCATTCATGAGAACAGCCCATTTGATGCCTTTTTTCTGTTTACCCCACCTTAAACCTTTGGGTTTACCTCACCCGAATTAAACAAATCACTGTGGACCCACTGACCCAGGTTATTTATATACATTAAAAACAGCACAGGTCCAATGAGTTCTGTGTAGGCCTCACTAACGAGTTGTCACCCAGAGCTTTCACATTCATTGTGTTCTTTCTTTAGAAGAAGAAAGGAAAACACTTTCATATGTTGCCAAATTACCTCCCTGGGGCTGAACAGACTATCGGTGTTATGCAGAGAGTTACTCAATATCATTATCATCATGTCTCTGCGACCACCCTCCTCCCAAGGTCCTAACCTAGTCTAGCTTCCAAGAACCTGAAATCAGCCCCAAAAAGGTTAGGCTTCAGGCTTAGGGCTGCGGTTAGTCCAATACCATGCTGATAATACCCTCTAAACATTTGATTTTAAGCTGCTGGGTGGCCAGAATGGCACTGTATCCATTTATGATTCTTCTGTGCGTTGCACACCTACTGGCAGAAAGTACAGACTCAGGAAGTTGACTGAACTCTTCTTCAGCCTACACAGAGGGAGGCAAGCCATGCAGTGAGTAGTCTGCGGGATTCCCTTGTCCTGAGACTAAGACCCACCTTCCAAGGGGGGCGGGGGGGGGGAGGACAAAGGGAAAAGAAGGTACAACATGGAGAGAAATGTCCCAGGAAAAGCCTTTGCTGGGAATGGTGTTTGGATGTATCAATTTCACCCAAATGGTTCCACAAGCACAGCTTCCATTTCAGATGAAAGCAATTCATTGACAATCATGTGAAACAAGACCTTACAATTTACATCAAATTCTATTTTGCCTTTTGTTGCAATATACCAATCTCTTACAAAGAACAGAATCTCAAGGTGCAAAGGGGACATCTTCTGTGGCCTTTCACATGTGCTCCCCCCATCTCCTCTCCACCCCTCACTCTGAGACTCTGAAGTTTTCCTGGAAAACAACAACAAACACAGGCTCAACTGCCACACAACAGCTGAGGAGACAGCGCGCTCGCTTCATTCATTACAACAAGCCTTCATTGTTAAACAGAAGTCCTTCAAGACAGGAATACCGGCAAGGAGTTATTGTGTCTAAGCTGGTGTTTACTGATATGCAAAGGAAAGGCCACCAAGTTCTACAACTCAGCAACGACAGCTTTTAATCCCAGGACTTACCTTTTCTTTTCCTCCCACTTGTCTTCGCCCAGACCTTGTGAATGAAGATTCCTCATTTACTCTTTTGCTATTTGGATAACCAGCCCACATGGACATGTTGGGCTGTCAGATCTTCAGGTTACCTGAGGATTCTATCTTTTTACACCCTTACATTAAAAACAACCCCAAATTCATACGTGTCATAAATGGTCTCAAAAACCAAAACTGCAATCAAAGGATGTAAAGTGCTGAATAACATGACCATTTATTAAATACCTACATGTGTCAGGTGTTGTGTTAGGCATTTTACACATGTACCTTTTCTCATTAATCTCTCAAGGCCATCATGAAGTAGGTATCATTATCCAATTTGTCATGTGAGTCTAGGAAGCTAAGATTGCCCAGGAAGACACAACTGGCATTGAGAGAAGTAAGATTCAAAGCCAAGCCTTTGTTCCAAAGAGCCCCTGAACTTTCTTGCCAGCCCACTAAGTTCCTCTCAAGGACCTAGTAGCAGACCTTGGGAAACAGTCCATTCCGTGACCTGGGAAGTATTCAGGCTAGGGGGTAGATAACTGGTTACCAGAGATGCCGCAGAAGGGATTCTAGCACGAGAGGCTCACGGAAGAGAGCAGCTCTCAGGTCTTCTACATCACTAAGACTCTCCAGACTCCCTCCTCTCCGAAGCACGAGATTCTGCAGTCATCTGAGGTGAGCTGAGTAATCAACACCCTTCTGTTTCTTGGGCGGATCGAAACAACAAGCCGTCCTTTGCTCGCTCTGCCACACCCGCCATCTCCCGCTCTCGTTCTCTCGCTCCTACAGCTTTAGTTACACTGCCAGCGAGGAGACCCCTTCCAGGGCTTCCCAGCTTTAGTCTGAAGCTTCCAAAAGTGGGCAGTTACACCCTCCTTCCAAATGACGCTTCCTCGACATCCTTCAGCCATTAACAGAAATCACTACGTTACCCCTAAATTCTCTTGTGACCCCATCAGACACATGCCCCCACCCACTCGCCCATTCCAGTCCCTCTGAATTCTGTCCTTAACGTACACATCTGGCACCCCGAACACTTCACAGCACACGTATTTTTTTAGGACAAGACAGGATATCAATAAGTAAAAAAGTCAACGAAGAAAGAAATCTGCCTGGTATTCGTCCTCCTCCTTGCTCACAACCACGGCGGAAGAATCCAACACGAACCCATCACACACGTGCTCTTTTCACAAGCAGCGGGCACACCAGTGCAGGGGCGTCTGGCCTCAGCACCAAACAGATGCTCACCGAGTTCACTTCACCCTCCAACTCCAATGTCTATACTGTTCCAACCTTTTCCCGTTTCTTCCTTCACTTGAACCGCCACGTTTTCGTGTCAGATTTTCCTCTAGAAAGAAGGATGGGCCGTTAACCCCAGCCCACCTCCCCCCACCCATGACTGATGGCGGCTCGGAAGCCCGGTTTTACCGTTGGAATCTTCCACTTCTTCGGTCGGGGTGGCTTTCTGGGAGGAGGAGTGGTGGGCGTGCGAGGAGAGGAGACTGACAATCCTCGGCCTGGGGAGGGTCAGGGCTTTTCCGTGGACCTTGAGGGAGTGTTCCTTCAGCTGGCTGATGGTCATGGTGGAAAAGGCGCACCAAGAACACTTGTAGGCGTGCTCACCTGGAGGGAGACGGTCGGCGGCAGGGGAGAGGGAGGGGACAGGGGACGAGGCGGGTGGGAGACAGAACAACAGGGTCAGTGACTCCAGAGAGCCCGTCCCAAGCTGCACGGTCTGAGGACCCTCCCAGACCAACCCCCTGCCCACTGCCACGACCACAGGGCTCCTGGAGGATCGGAACTCTTTTAGGAGCTCCGTCATCGAGTGACCTGGTCCCTTTGCCATCTCATGCGTTGTTTACAGGGATGAGCCTACGGTAGATTCCCCAGCAGAGCGTGAAACCAAATGTCTAGGTAGCTCCCTCGGCAAAGGCTTCCCGTCTGTCTCCCTCCCTCTCTGTACTACAAATGACGATGTCAGTTTTCATTCCAGCCTTCGTATCATGCACAGAAAATAATACACTCCATCCTTATTCCAAGGGTCGATCGGTGGCTTTCCGAGCACGAAGTCACTCAGTGCAAACTGCTGTGCTATCCTCATAATTTACTTCCTTGCTGACTCTAGGCCTCCTGGATTCCATACATCCTACCTGTGGGGTTTTTTGGGACCAGTTCACGAACCTCAGCACAAAACTCCATTTCCCTATCTGATCAATAGCACAGAAATGGGTGAAAGTCATTTCTTTAACTGAGAGAGGTGTGTTTATATATATAAACGTGTGTCTGCATTTAGCTCCAATATTTTTCAATAAAAAGGACATGTAAGTAAAAATAAGTATTTTTCTTTCGTTAATTTTTATTGGAGTATAGTTGATTTACACTGTTGTGTTAGTTCCTGCTGTACAGCAAAGTGAGTCAGTTAAACATATACATGTACGAACTCTCTTTTAGATGCTTTTCCCATATAGGCCATCACCGAGTAGCGAGTAGAGTTCCCTGTACAATACCTATACAGTAGGCTCTTATTAGTTGTCTATTTTATACATAGTAGTGTGTATATTTCAATCCCAATCTCCCGATTTATCCCTCCCTCCCCCTCCCGCCCCCTTGGTAACCATAAGTTTGTTTTCTACAAAGTATTGTCCTTTTAATTGTTTTTATACCACTGAAATACAGCACAGATCACTATGATCAAGTTAAATGAGAGTATGATTTATCTTTGCCCTAAGTCAGCTTTTACATGAATTGCAATTTAAGAAGGGTGTGAAATGGGCATCCTTATGTCGCTGGACAGACAAACTCTGGTACGATCAACTCGGAAAGCAATTTTGCTTTTTATAACAATAAGCTTAGAAAGTTCATGCCTGCTACTCAATAATTCCACTTCTGAGAATTTATATTAAGGAAATACCCTTGAATACTTAGAAATCTCTGTTTAGAAATATACATTATTTATGCTTGAAAAAGGGGCAAAACAACCTAAATTTCCAACCACTGGGAAGTGATTAAGTAAATGTGGGTATATCTTCTTGATAAATTACTACTCATGAAAATAAATTCTCCAAGAGTTGGCAATTCATAGAAAACTAAAATACTGAAACTCAGAAAAATAAACAGAAAAGCATAATACATTTTAGATTAAATTATAATCATGACTATGGAAAATAATTATAGAGGAAATGGTTGAAAGGAAATATTATCAAATATTAACAACAGTGGTCTTCAGATAATAAGATTATGAATGCCTTGACTGTATTTCTTCTTTCATTTTCAATTTTTTTCTAATGAACATGTATTTTTAAAATTTATTTTCAAGTGAAACTTAAAAACCAGAGAAGAGGGAAAGGAAGGAGAGGAATAAGAGAAGAAAGGATTGTTAGTAACGAAGGTTTTGTGGACCAGTGAATATGAACTGAGGACAGCGCTGATGTGCTATAGACAAATGCTCACTAAAGCAGAGCGAGAATGAGCTAGTAAACCTCCACCCTTTTTTTTTTTTTTGCATGTGGGATCTTCCCAGACCAGGGCACAAACCCACGTCCCCTGCATCGGCAGGCGGACTCCCAACCACTGCGCCACCAGGGAAGCCCTAAACCTCCACTCTTGCTTTTACCCTGCTGAGATGGTTACTTTCCTGCCACCCCGAAAATTACTAAGTGGTTTCATGTGAAGTGAGACCAGCATCTGAAGTCCCGCATTCATGCCTCCTTTTCACCACTGATGACCCCCAAAGTGTGCATTTCCAAGAAAGCCTTGAAGAGACCCACACAAAACCTTGAATGAGGCAACATACTATAGCCCAAAGCAGAAGAGAAGCACAAAGAAGTCAGAGGACCCAAACGAGAACACCAGTCAATTCCACACCCCTCAGACCATGACCTGTTAGCTACAGGATAATGCTGGGTATGAATAATGGTGTTTACTGAAATAATAAATATATGTCATATTGTACACTACTGCTCTCCTTATTCCATTTCTCAGTTTTTCAGTGCAAACCTGGCTATATGAACCTTGGTGGGTGGTTATAAGTAGCATAACCTGAGAGAGAACTCAAATCCAGGTATCTGGTTAGTACACACTTTTACCCTATAAAATAAAATAAAACACTCCATCTAGAACAGACGAGTCAAGAGTCTTCTGGAAAATGATTTGGCTTTCTCCAAGCCAAGCCACTCTCTGTAGCTAAGACCAAGTCATAGACACCAACGGTTCAAGGTGTGTGTACAACTGGATTACGATGCTCCCACCCTCTCTCTCTGGATGCTTCCTTCCTGCAAACCAGCGAGCACAGAAGACCAGTCTGCTTGGTCAGCTCCAAGAATATACACTTCAGCTCAACGCCCTGGAGTCCGTGTGTAGCCTGTGGCACTTTTTTAAAGTCTTTCCCACAGGCCAAATCACTTACCCAACTCCCACTGGTAAAGTGTTTTTGACAAGGCTGAGATCTATGGGGAAAACTCCCCAGGACAGTGTCCCGAGTGAATAATTTACAATATACACCAGTTAGAAAAGAGTGGTTTGAACCCCGAAGCCTCTTACTCCATGGACTTTAGTAAAATGTTCTGGAAGATATAAAAATACTAACAGATAGACAAGAGCCCATATAGCTAATCTGCCATCCCCTCCCCCACCCCCAGTGGGCTTAAGGCATCCTGAAGGCTTCCGTAGTTTTACTCCATTAAGCCAGTTCAACGGGACCCAACCTTCAGGAAACAGTAGAGACATGGCTGTATTTCCACAGGGGATGAGGACACGACAAAAGTGAAGGACTCGGGTTCTGGGCAGTTAATAAGAAGCTAATAAGGGAAGGGAAGCTAATAAGGGAAGGGAAGCAAATAAATGAGACAGAAGAATTCTAGTTGATTGAAAAATTTTAAACTAGAATTCAACTAGAATTCTAAACACCTTAGCTGAGGAAACTCAGCAGGGAGACGGGATCTCTAGAAGAATCTCTGACAGTATCGCTAGCTATTCTAAAGCTATTGGTTTCCCAATTTTCCTTTGCTTGTTGTAAGTTCCTCAAAGGCTGACAACACCTCTGAGAGGGCCACAGGCTGCTGCGGAGTCGGGCTCCTCAGAGGACTGGGGACATCCTGGGAGGAGGCCGCCCAGACCCTGCCACACTGCCTTTCTTACTCATGCCTCTTTCCTCTCTTCGTTGAGTTCTGATTAGCCACCTGTGGGCATCCTCCATCACATGCCAAGTAGAAAAGAGCAGAAGAGAGAGGGAGGCAGCATCCTGTGAGTGACAAGGATGTAGGCTTTTGTTCTGGAGTCAAATTCTTAGTGAATGGGCTCTGTGGCCTTGAGCAGGACACTGGGTTTTGAGTCTCTGTGGCTTCATCCGACACTGAGGGTGACAACATCTACCCTTTGGGACTGCCTTGAAGATTAAATGAGATGATGAACATACCAGGCTTATTAGTACAGAGACTGGTGCGTAAGGGATGTTCATGAGACGAGCATGATGAGATGGGATGATAGAGTGATGGAGATCAACACAACTCCTGGACACTCATGACCCAAGGTCATTTCTTATCTGGGATGTGGAAATGCATCTAAGGGCATCTCATGAGAAATCTCACACATCCTGAGGTCTCTGTGTCCCTTTGAACGTCCCCAAGATTATCACTTTATTTTAGTTGGAAATTATCTTCAGGAGATGTACCAATTCTTGCATTTCCATTAGAAAGTCCAGGTAATTTAGAAATTTCTCTAGAAAACAGAACCTGTGAGTAGCAAGAATCTGTCAGTAGGTATGTGTTAGCTGCACGAATCAACTATGACATGCGTGACATGGTACTTGGTATTATTTTGCCTTTGGGCCATTCTTTTATTTTTTTAATTAGATCAAAATAAAACTGAATACACAACCATCTCAAGAGAACCTTATTCTCATGTGTATGGAGCAAGAGACTTAAAAATTTCACTCACTGAAGACTATTAAATTTCAAACTCAGGGAACCAGTGCACCGCGAACACCAACTCACCAGCATGAGCTTTGAGGATGTGTGTCTTCAGCCGGCTGTTGTAGGAGGACTTGAAGGAGCAGAGCTTGCATCGGAATGGTTTATGGTGTCCGTGGTGGGTTTGCATATGGCGATCCAAACTTGATGCAGAAGAAGAGAAAAGGAAATGACAATATTAAAAATTGCATCCAACATTTTCTCATTGCCCTTTTCCAGAAATCCCATTTCTAAGCGGTTCAAAGTCATTTTGTTACTTTCCAAGGATGGTGCTTACAGGAGGGAAAAAACAAACAAACGCAAACTGGCAAGAGTTGGAGAAGCTAAAGGAAAGAAGAGATCAAAATTTTTTTTGGCTTGAGAGACATGGCAATGGAAACAGGTCTTGGTAGACTTATTTTCCCTTCTCTAAAGCACTGTGAAGTAGAAGAGGGCATCTAAAAGGAAAAGGTAAAATATGGACAAATTTAAGTTTTCTGAAAAGTCAATGAGGTGCCTATCAAAGAGTCCTTGAACTTATACCATAAAAAAAAAAAAAGGGAATTAGAGAAATTTTGCATGTAAAAAAGGCTGACTTCCTTCTTAAACCTTAATTCCGCTATGAACACTTGAGCAGGGCACTTGCAATGGGCTATTTTCAAGGTCTTTCTAAATATGGAGGTCCACTGCAGGTGTGTTTACAGGAAATCATGTGATCCAAAGGCTGGCCATGCCTTCTGATAAAACCATGTTTGCTGTACATCGTATCCCAGAAGCAACTTATAAAGAAATGATTTAATTATAATTTCCCAGTATTTCATAATAATTACTACTCTAAAAAAATAATAAATCTACCAAACGAGGTGTGGGAAGATGTTCTAATTGAATTTGTATCAATGCCCCGGAGAACTAGATTCCATTCTAAATAACTCATATGGGAACAGTACTGCTTACCATTTAAATATATAATGTTCTCCCAAGCCCCAAAGCAGCCCTTTCCACACTGCCTAAGGACACCTCCCGCTGAATGTCCTTCAGCTATCTTAAACTCAACCAGCCTGAAACAAACGCGTCAGTTTTTTAAAATCCCAAACAAATTCTCTTCTTCATTCCCTTCTTTGTAGAAAGAACACTTCCAAGCTGTCAGTCAACCGGCCTGGAAACCTCCGTGCCATTTGTACTGTACTCTGTCCCTCTTCCCCTCCAGTAAGCCAATTTTCCCAAGACATGAAGATCCTCCTTCCCTCAACTGTTCCCAAAGTTCCATTCTAACTTCGTGGATCAGCTACTATCACTGCCTCCTAATTGGTCTCCCCCATCTTTTTTCCAACTCAGAAGCACAAGCGATGGAGTCAGACTGCCTGAGATCAAATGCTAGCTATTACTCATAAGCCGAGTGGCCTTGGGCAAGTTCCATAACCCCTCTACATCAAAAGGCCTCACTTCCCTTATCCAGGAAAGGGAGATGATAATGGGACCATATCTCATAGGGCTGTTCTGAGAATAAAATGAGATAATACTTGAAGGCACGTAGCACAGTGCCTGGCACACAGTGAGGCTCAAAAATGTTAGTGATTAAGATGCCTTTACTCGTTTCAGAGTCTTCCTTTTACCAGTAATGTATATTACAAAGCACTAATTCTGCATTCAAAGACCCCCCAAATGCAGTCTCCACTCAGGTATTCAGACTTTACCTTCTACTATTCCTTTACATATCACTTAAAAATTAGTCCAACTGGACCGCCAACTGGTCCCTCCTAAGCATCGATCTCTTCCTCAGGGCCCTACTCTCTCATCGTTTCCTCCACATTGCATGTTCTTTCCAAACTTGGCAGGTCCTGTCTTCCTACTTTAAGACTTGGCTCCAGTGCTCCCTGTTCCATAAAACCTTCCCGATTCTTCCAAAGTAGATGTACCATCTCCCTTCTTTGAAACTTCACTGCATTTTATTGATACATTTTTTTTTAAAGACATGTGCCTTGTTTTGCCAAGTCATTTGCGTGCTTGCTTTACTTACAACCCGACTAGACCCTAAGTTCCCTGAGATCGCCGACCATGTCCTATTCATCTTTATATTCCCCCAAAGCCTCAACAACAGGGCATATTCATTTATTCACAACGATTTATTGAGGTTGTGTGTGTCAGAAAACGTTGAGAGTTGCTGTCCGACAAATACTTATCGAACGGATGAGAACTACACAAGTTTGAGGCCAGGGCATGAATCTGATGACAAAGATTGGATACTAGGCTCTGTATAATCATAAAAGAGTTTGCAACCCATCCTAACCTCTGTGGAAGCATCACCTCTTCCTGCCTTTCAACAGACACTAACTAGCACTTTATCTTTTTTAAGAAGCAAACAGCCCATCACTTATTTTCAATTATGATAAAAATAAACAGCGTGTCAGTCTCACCATCAGTCACCTTCATCCAAGACTGTAGAACACGTTATTGAAAAATTTCTCTCTCATGCAGTTGCGAGAGAAAGGCAACAAAAGGTTGTTTCTTCTCAGAACCATCCCTCTTCCTATCGCCCCGAAAAGCCTCACACAAAAACCCAAGTTTTCAATTTCAAAGCTGTGCCAGGTAGCAGGAAGCTCCGTCTCCTCAACCCACCCTGCGCCTCAAGCATCTCTCTGGCATCGATAAACTTCTTTACCATTCCAGGTCTTTTTTAAAATGCCAAGCAATGACCCTTTGGTCATATGGGTTAAAAAGTCCTAATTTTACCTCCTTAGCTGCTTAAAATTTCCCAAATGGAACTTTACTTCCTCAAATGATGACTAGGTTCTGGATGAATGTTCGACAGATGCACCAGTAAACGCATCTACTCTCTGGTCTTGCCTTGTGTAAGTCAGAGCAACACCTCCAAAATTATCATTTAAGAAAATGCCCAATTTAGAAAACTCTAATTCAAAGAGATACATGCATCCCAATGTTCATAGCAGCACTATTTACAATAGCCCGGACATGGAAGCAACCTAAGTGTCGATCGACAGATGAATGGATAAAGAAGATGTGGCACATATACACAATGGAATATCACTAGGTCATAAAAAAGAATGAAATAATGTCATTTGCTGCAACAGGGATGCAACTAGAGATGATCATACTTAGTGAAGTAAGTCAGACACAGAAAGACAAACACCATATGATATCACTTGCATGTGGAATCTAAAAAAAATGATACAGATGCACTTATTTACAAAACGGAAATAGACTTACAGACATAGAAAACAAACTTACGGTTACCAAAGGGGATAGCGGGGGCCAGGGAGACCAAATTAGGAGTTTGGGATTAACAGATACACACTACTTCACGGGTCCCCCAAGCAGGCCGCACAGCAGAAAGTGAGCGGCGGGGGAGCGAGTGAAGCGAGCTTTATCCGCCGCTCCCCATCGCTCACATTACCGTCTGAACCGACCCCCCTGCCCCGTGGAAAAAACCGTCTTCCAAGAAACTGGTCCCTGGTGCCAAAAAGGTTGGGGACCACTGCACGACTTTATATAAAATAGGTAAACAACAAGGACCTACCGTACAGCACAGGGAACTATACTCGATATTTTGTAATAACCTGTAACGGAAAAGAGTCTGAAAAAGAATGTGTGTATGTATTGTGTTTGTGTGTGTGTGTGTGTGTGTGTGTGTGCGCGCGTGTGTATAACTGAATCACTCTGCCGTACGCTTAAAACTAACACAACCTTGTAAATTAACTATACTTCAATTTTTTTTCTAAATGCCCGATTTCGCCAAATCTGATGTCAGGCAAACAATCTCCTGTTCTCAGCCCCATTTGACAGGTGGGGCGACAGAGGCTCAAGGTAACACAGCCAACTGAACGGCAGGCCTGAACCATGAGCGGGGCCTTCAGATGCCTCCAAGCGCTCCCGCCTTCCACCTCCTCCAGTTACCACTTGCACCCACTCGGTGAACACTTACTTGTGCCTGAAAGCAGAAACAAAGGAGCAATACTGGCAGCTGTACTTGTCCTCGCGGGTAAACATGGCCAGGGCCAGATGGCTCCTCTCATGAGAACGCAGCCCCTGCATGGACATCAGGACTCTGTCACATTGACTACAATGGTATCCCCCCGGCCGGGTTTCATCCTCCAACATTCCATCAAGCAAGCAGTGTTCACCATCCACCCGGTCCGCCAGGGCGCCACTGGCATCTTTGGCTGCTTCCAGTCCATCCAGGAACAAGTGGGAAGGGTCTTCAGCCTCCTGCTAAGAGAACCACACACACACACATGCCCCACCAACAAAATAAATATCCATCATCATTGCTCCCAGCTCTCCTCCTCTCCCTTCATTCTCCCAAACTCCTGTTAAGCATTTCCTGTTCAGGCTTCCTCCCCTGCCTCTCCAGCTCCCCCTAGAGGGAGGGCAAACCCAACTGCCATCCTTCATGCAGTGGTGGTGACGTGAGGGCAACATATCCGGACACAGGTTGCTACTGTCTGGGAAAGCTGAGGGAGCGGCTCTCCCACTTTGAAGACAGTTCACTCACTTACCTTCTATCTTAAAGAGAAAATTCAAATTGGGATCCTACCGAAACTGATATAACGCAGGTTAGGGTTATGGCTCACAGAAAGGAAGAGAGGAAGGAAGGGGAAAAAGGAGAATGGTGCGGTATGGGCACTTGGGAGCCTTGGAGCACCCTCGGGAAATGAAGGAAACTGGAAGATCCAGCTCTCTGCCACCACGCTCATCCCCATCTCACAGGCGGTGACATCACCCCTTGACCGAAGGTTGCTGTACAATCAATTCAAAAAATTAAGCAGCAGCCTAGCCTGGCTTGGGGGGGCTCCTTCGGATTACCGATTACACGGGAAGAGCCGCTGTCTCCCTTGAGCAATTATGGGACGCAAGGCTGGGACACACCCTGGTGGCGGGCAAGAAGCTGACTGATGCTGTCCCCGTGCCACTCACTGCTGTGCCGCCAGCCACAAGGCTTCAGTCTTCAAAGGGAAGAGCGGAAGCTTCGCCTCCATATGCCACATTGGCAAAACAGGACTCAAGAGCAAGAAGGGCCGATGACAGAAATGCATTCACGTATCCAGAGAGAGAGAGAGCAGAGCCCTGAACTGACTTCTCTGCTCAACACTAAGTGGTTAGCAATACCCTGGAAGGCAGGGATGGCAGCTTGGTCACTGAAACAGTGGCTCATTTTAGGGTTATGATCTTCAAACCAGGTGGCCTAATACTGGTCGGGGGCAGAGAGAAGGTGCTCGCCAGCAACACAGAGGGAGAGGGGATGGAGGAGACAAATCAGGTCAAAGGGCTCACAGGGCCAACTGTGACCTGGAGGCTTTCAGTTTTAGATTTAACGTTTCTGAACGCTCCTCCGGGGACCCAGGATAAGAAGTAAAAGACAGATTCTCCCGGGCTCTCTGCACCGTCGCCAGATGAGAACAGCAAGAAGTCAGGCAGTGGGAGGTGCAGAAGAGGATGGGAACAGAACCCACTGGACTCCTCTCAAGAGCCCGGGCCGCTTGCAAAAGCGAACACCTAACGGCACTAAACGCAGCATAGAAGGGAGACCCAAGGCCTCCTGTACCGAGAGGCCCGGATCTTCTGTTTCCACCAGACTATCCGCGTGGAAGGGAACCAGATCGAAACGCAACCGGGTCGAAACACGGAAGATGAGGAGGATCCAACCTGTAAAGAAATCAAAACAAGCCAGACCGATCCCAGCATAACTCAGGAACGCCCACATGTGGGGTCGCCCTTTCCTGAGCGGCTCTGAGCAACGGCGTGAATTAGGAACTCGAAGGGCTCACACACAAGACTCCTCATCCAGACCTTCCCAGTGCTCACCTTCACGGCGGCTGACACGGCCGGGACACTGCCGTACTGGACGTGCTTGCGCAGGTGGTTGCAGATGGCCCGGAGCGTCGGATGCACTTCCACACAGAATTTACATTTGTAGCCCACCACCTTCCTCTCCTTGATCTTTGGCACCTCTTCTAAGTGACCAAAAGGCTGGTAAAATACAGTGGTAGCCATCAGTACTCCGAGCCCTCCCTCAACGCCGGCATTTATTCTTGCAGCTTACTAGCAGATTTTACGTTAAAGCAGATTAGCAGGTTAAAAACCAAGGGAGCTAACACGGCGAGCAGTTTTACACAACAGATTCGTCAGGGGCGAGGCGCGCTGCCCACTGCGCGCGCGCGGGAGAAGTCTCCAGAACCCAAACAGGTTATGACTTGTGAGGAGAGAAGATCTCGGTGCTGAAGTCTCATGGTCACTGCCACCAAGTTATCTGGTTTTCAAACCGATTTTTCAACTACACAGGTGAAACGTCGCATAGCTACGCCATTAGCGAACTTCTTGACCAAAAAAGAAAAAAAAAAAAAAGAAGGAAAAAAAAAAAAACTCTACTCCTGGAGACGTTAGGTTCCTGTAGCCGACACTGCAAACCAAGACATGGCTGAGAAGCGCTAACGATACCAAGAGACGGCCCGCAACTGCCCTGGGAAAGAGAGCGAGCGCTGTCCTGTAACTAGGCCTCGGATAAGGCTACTTGGCAGAGAGAAATACAGAAAGGCCACCCGACCCTCCCCTGGGGAACCTTGGGAGGGGCGGGAGGGAGGGGGCCGGGGAGAAGGGTGAGCGTAGAACGCGGGGGGTGGGGGATAATCAAGCTCGAAATGTTTAATTGACTTATTGAGCTCTCTGGCAGGCTAAGTCACTAGGAAGCCCGTAGCGGTTTGGCTGGCAGCGAAGACGTGCATGTGGGCACCAGTGATGAGAGGCCTCCTGGGGGAAGGGAAAGCAAAACATATCCTTACCCTCTCTTGTTTGAAATCTGCAAAAGCACCATCTGCATATTTCTGCTTGCTCAAAAGCTGTTTCCTCCTCTCCTGACGTTTGGCACGCTTCTGGAATTCCTCATTGTGAATGCTCAAGTGTGAGGTCAGCTCCGCCGTGCTTTGCAGTTTGCTATCGCAGTGCTTGCACTGGTAGGCGGAGCTCTGCGGGCGGGGGCCGCCGCCCAGGATGACGAAGTCCCTCTTGAGGTCCCGGCTGTGGTGGTCCGTGTAATGCATGCACAGCAGCTCCGCCGTGCTGAAGGACAGCTTGAAGCACTTGATGCAGCGGAACGGGAGCCACTCGATTTCCTGCCCTTCGCTCCCCTCCACCTCGGCTTTCTCGAAGCCGCCTCTCTCCTCCTCTTCCATCAGCACCGGCTTCTCGTGCTCGTCGGCGTAGACGGCGGTGAAGTAGCCCCCCAACTTGCTGGCGTGCTGCTTCTTGGGGAACACCCCCGGGTGACGCTTCATGTAGTGGGACACGATGCCCTTCTTGCTGAAGGACTGGAAGGGGCACAGGGAGCACTTCTTCTTCTCCACGGCGCGCCGGAGCTCCTCGCTGAGCTGCGGGGAGTCGTCCTTGGGCGGCGACGGGATGATCACCTTGTTGGGCTTGTCGCTGATGGTCCTGGAGGCCGCCAGGCAGTGGGTGTAGTAGGCGTCGATGTCGTGGCGCTTCTGGTAGTGGGCAGCCAGCCCTTTGCGGATGGGGTTGGTGTAGGCACACAGGGCGCACTTGAAGAGGTTGTTCTTGCCCTCAGGCTGGGCGCGTACGTTGTTGTGCTTGATGCGGTAGTGCCGGGCTATGCCCTTCCGCGTGGAGCAGAAGTACTTGCAGAGCTGGCACCGGAACACAGTGTGGGACACCAGGTGCGAGGTAGCGAAGTGAGACGTGGACACGGGCTCCTCTCCCACCTCGTCCTCGGTCACGGAGACTTGGGAGGGGCTCACTTCAGTGGTTATCTCGGGCTCGAGGGTCACGGGCAGCTTCGGGGGAGACTGGGAAAAGACATCGAACTCAGGCTGGTTGTGATACTTCTCGTAGTGGATTTTGAGCTTCTCCAAAGTGCCGTGCGTGTAGGGACACAGTTTGCAGCGGTAGGCGCCGTACCCTTGCTTGAAGATCCTGCTCGTCTCCTCCACGTCGTTCTGGGCTATGTCGGCGGACTGCTCCACGTCGTGCACGAAGTCCTCGGCAGTCACCTTGATGGACGGGTGTCGCTTCTGGTAGTGGGTCAGGACGCCGTGGATGCGGGTGTTGATGTAGGGGCAATGCCTGCATTTGTAGACAGCGCCCGGGTTGATGTCGATATCCTGGGCAAAGTCAGCAGCCTTCACTTTCATGCCTGGGTGCTTCTTCCCGTAATGGGTCAGAAGGCCGTGCAGGTTGTTATACTCAGACTGGCACACGGTGCACTGGTACGGGGTGGAGGAGATGGCGGGGTTGGCTGACGCTAGCTGGAGGCTCTTCTCTGGGGAAAGCCTGGCGTCCTCGGGGCAGTCAGCTTCCTGCTCGGGCAGTGGGGCCGGCATACTGTTTTCACAATTCACGGGGCCCACGAGCTCTTCAGGCGCAGGGATGGGATTCTCGACAGCATCTTTCTCCTTGATGATATCCAGCAGCACGGACTCGTCCCCATTCATGGCCCAGGGGTGGAACGCTTGGTAGTGATTGGTGATGTCCCAGATGGAGACGGCCTCAAAAACACAGTCTCGGCATCTGTACGTTTTGGCTTCAGCTGGCATCGTGAGAGAGGGAGGGGATGGGTCTGGCCCAGCCCAGAGCTTGGTGGCCATGTACGTATAATCAACGTAATGCTCGGGATGCCTCCTCTGGTAATGGAGGAGCAAACCGTTGGGATCTGTGTGGGAATAGATGCACCACTCGCAGTGGTAGCCAGCTTCTATCAAGCCATCTAGAAATGCCCACCGCATGATGGACGTGACCGTGGCCTTCAGGGCAGGGTGGTCTTTCTTGATATGCTTCCTCAGTGCGTAAAAGTAGGGGGAGGTGTACGAGCACTGACGACACTTGAGCGCCCGGAGTTTCGTTCTGTCCCGCTCCACGTTCGAGGGGGGGACCAGCACGCAACCGGCAGGCTTTTTCTGGTTACGGTCGCAGAGGCTTCGGATGGTGGCCGTGTGCTGCCGGATCACGTCCGCGTTGGCCTTGAAGTCTCGGTGCTTCTTCTGATAATGGATGAGGACACCTTTGACCGTGCGGTTCCCGTAATCACAGTGCTGGCAGAAGAACATCTCACTCTCCGCGGGAGGGCCGTCTCTCTCGGAGCCGCTCCGGCTGAGCTGCTGCCTGGGGGCCGGTGCCCGGGGGGAGCCTTGGGGCCCATCGGCCCCTCGCGTCATTGCGGCTGTGGGAGGAGCCTGTCTGATATATTTGGCGGTAACCTTTATCTCTGGGTGTCTTTTCTGGTAGTGGACAAGGACTCCCACAACTGACCGATTGCTGTAGGAGCAGTGTTTGCAGTAGTAAAGCTCGGTACCGAGGTCTGGTGGCGGGGGCGGTGGGGGGGGTGGGGAACCCATGGCGGATATTTTGGGAGACACTGGAGCACCCACCTCAAATGACAACCGAGAAAGGGCAGAGCCCCTGTCCACAGACACCATTCGCATGGTTTTCTGGATCCTAAAGTAGGAGGCCTTTTCTTCCGGGTGTTTCTTCTGATAATGAACCAACACAGAGTGCATGTTGGGGCTCGCGAAGGAGCAAACGTCACAATCGTACACGACGACGGTGCTGACCGAGGGGTCCTTCTGATTTTCACATTCTGGAGGAAAGGTCTTGGAAGGGGTGTTCTTAGGGAACGGAGCTGGCACCCCGCCGCCACGGGCCACGGCAGCGGACGCGGCCATGTTCTTGGGAGCCGAATTCAGGATCTCCCTCAGCGTCTGGGACTCCGTGTTCGGCCCCTCCTGCTGCTCCACCACGTAGCTCGAAAATATCATCGCATTGTTAATCTTGACGGTGGGGTGCATTCTCTGGTAGTGCGGCATCAGGCTTCGGACGTTGGGGCTCGTGTAGGAACAAAACCGACACCGGTAGATCAGGTCCGAGTGGTCGAAGTTGAGGACGTTCATGGCTTCTGGGTGGTGTTCGCCGTAATGCTGCTGCAGGTCTTCGAAGTTGGTGTAATCGATGTAGCATTCCAGGCACCTGTACACTGCGCTGTGATCGTTGGGGTCCAAGATGTACCTGAAGCTGAATTTAATGTACGGGTGCATGCGCTGGTAGTGGGTGCTGACGCTCCGGGCAGATTTGTTGTTAAAGTCACAGTGTTTGCAATAATAAAGCCTTCCCGAGTCGCTAAAGTCCGCATTTTCATTACCGTGCTCAGTTCCGTAGATAGGAGTCTGGGTGTTGAGCAGAGCAGCGCTGGAAACCTGGTGATCTTTCATGTTCGTGGAGGAGCCATAATAATCCTCTTCATCTTCAGAAAGGGTGAGCTCTATCTCAGCCCCGTTGGTGGCATTGTAATCGTGGGTGACAGTTCTGAAGCTGGGCTCCTTCTGGGGCTCAGGGGCATCTCTCGCCCAGATCTGCTGCGCTGAGAAGGACGTGGGCACCTCCAGGACGGGCTCCGGTGGCTCTTCTTCCCGGTCCAGCTCCACCTCGATCTCCACCTCGTTGTCTTCCTCCTCCTCCTCGTCATCCTCCACGTTGATCACCGCATCTTCCTGCTGTTTGGTTTGGTTAATTCTGCTCTGCAGGTTGCTTGCGATCTCGTCAATCCGGGTCCTCTTCTTCACGGGCGATAAGTCGAGAGGAAAGTCATTAGCGAGTTTCCTAGAGGCCTTAGCTACAAAATTGTTCTTGGAGGACAGCCCAAGAATTGAGGTCTGACTTTTCTTCACAGTGTTGCTGGAAGAGGGGTGGCTGTCTGTCTCGCCGTCCGCTGGCAGGCTGGAGGGCTGCCCCTCGAATTTTGGCAAGTTGTCGCAGAAGGAGTGTTTGTGCTGCTGATGCACCCTCAGCCCTTTCAGAGTCGTGGTGGAGTAATTACACATGGTGCACTTGTAGGGGTGCAGGGGCGGGGCCTGCGCGGGCGGCGGGGGCGGGGGCGGCACCTGATGGGGTGGCTGCAGCTGCGGCGGCTGAGGCTGTGACGGAGGCGGGGGCGGCGGGGGCGGCGGGGGCGGCTGTTGCTGCTGCAGGGGCTCCAGCACGACCCCCGACTTTCTCCCATTGATGCTCGAGCTCTCGTAAGACACGACACCTTCGTGCAGCGGAGAAGCGATGCTTTCACTCTGGGAATTCACAGCATCCCAGTCTGACGTTGTACCCGTGTGACACTGTTTGTGAGCCCCAAGTTTTAACGAGCTCTTGCAAGTAAATGGACATTCATCACATTTGTAGACGGCTGTCTTTCCGGATAAGTGGATGTTTTCTATGTGACGGGAGATGCTACGTCGATGCATGGTGAGGAACGGACAAAAGGGGCACTGGAACCTGTTCATGAATCTTCTAAATGGGATCCCCTTGGTCTCCAATAATTTGTTGCCCTCTGAGCCCATCAGCTGCTCCGCGGACATGCCTGCTGTCTGATGATCCAGAGCAGTTAAGCCATTCTCACTGTCTATTTCATTTAACTCTTCGTCGGAACTAGAGTCATTCAGCATGCTGTTAGTTTCCAGGTCGGCAGAAGAATTGGTCATGTCAGTCATTCCGTAACGGGATCTCTCCGCCAAGCTGACGAGGCCAGAATTGTGAGGTGACTTCGGCTTCATCTGAGGGTAAGACATGGGCGAAAACTTGGAAGCGGAAGAAGAATTGGGTCTCATGATGGAGTTGCCGATGGAGCCCCTGAAGGTGGAGACGTTAGTGTTGGGTAGCTCCCGGCTGGCAGCATTCACAGACAGATAGGTGGAGTTAGAAGTGGGGCTGGGAGCGTTCTTGTTCTGCACATCAGGCAGATTAGTCCCTTCTTGCTGCTGCCTGAGACTGGACAGGATCTTGACCATGCTGCGGTGTTTCTTCATCATGTGGTCACACCAGCGTTCCCGGCGGGGGGTCTGATAGCTGCACCACTCACAGCAAAAGTTGCCTCGAGACTTGGTCAGAGGCTTGACCATAGATTCTAGGATGCTGCGCTCCACGACCTCCGCCGGCAGCTCCTTGCAGGGGTCCTGCAGGGACACGGGTGGGACCACTGGGTCTGGCATCGGAGCAGGGGCAGGGGGAGGAGCAGTGGTCTCCTTCAAATTGTTTTTGTGATACATCTTCTGATGCTTAATTATTCTTGCCCTCCTTGGTGACTTGTATGTGCAAAACTGGCAAGAGAAGACCTTTCCGAATCCCTCGTGCATCATGATATTATAATTTAAGGATCCTGGAACAGGAGGTCCCGCTGAACTCCCTTCAGCTTGAGCTCCGTGGACCTTCCTAGTGTGTTCAATGAGGAGGTTTTTTGACCTGAAGTAGCGTACGCAGAACTTGCATTGAAAAAACTTGCTTGTTGGTTTGGGATTAGAGGCAATATGCTGACCGTAATATCCGGGACTATGGCCATAGTAACTTCCGGTCCCCAATGCAGTTGCATTTTGACCTAAAGAGAAGGCATAAGGTAAGTGGGAAGAGAAAAGCATAGCAAAAGCGAGTCAAGAAATTCAATCATGCAAATCCATTTTCTTCTCAATTATCCTTCATTAATAAACATCACATTCAAAAAGCCTAACATCTCAAGATGAGGCCCTGAAGAGTATTAACGAAGCGTTAACGAACATAAACACGTTGCTTCTCACGGACGGAAGGCAGTGCTTGGCTTCAGGTGCAAGAGTCTCCACATCTCGATTCATGTGCCACAGAGCTATGAAAATGCAAGTTTCACAGACTGCAATATTCATTCTAGAACTTTCCAAGATACTACCCTGTGCTCCAAACTGAAGGGAAGCTAAGAAACAGAGGAAGCTGAAAGAACAATAACCTGGGCTACTCAAGAAGAGAAACGTGATGCCCAAACCACAAAAATGGCTCACAAGTGGGAATTCCCTGGCGGTCCAGTGGTTAGGACTCAGCGTTTTTCCACTGCCGTGGCCCAGGTTCAATCCCTGGTCGGGGAACCTTTAAAGATCCCACAAGCCTTGCAGCGTGGCCAAAAAAAAAAAAAGAGGCTCGCAGAGAGCAAGAAACTCTGTGGGAACCATGCATGTCAGGAACCACGGCTACAGACTCCTCGGTACTGTATGCAGCCTGCTGCCTGTACTGGTTGCCTTAAGGGACCTTGCAGACAGCCCTTTCCAGTGGACATTCATGACTGGCATGTTGTGCCCAATCTAGGCTCCAGACAGGTATGTGCGGTGCCTTTGAAAAGCCCCAGGGCACAGTGGCCAGGGTCCACGCTGGCCAAGTCATAAGGTCCATCCGCACCAGGCTGCAGAACAAGGAGCATGTGATTAAGGCCCTCCACAGGGCCAAGTTCAAGTTCCCTGGCCACCAGAAGAGCCACATCTCCAAGAAGTGGGCATTTACTAAGTTTAATGCAGATGAATTTGAAAACAAGGTGGCAGAAAAGCAGCTCATCCCAGATGGCTGTGAGGTCAAATACATCCGTAATCCTGGCCCTCTGGGCAAGCGGCGGACCCTGCACTCAGGAGGGCCTTGGCACCGTCCCCTCCTTACTCACGCCCACCAATAAGTCCTACTCTCCTGTCCAAAAAAAAAGAACCACGGCTACAGGCTCAAAATAGATGAGGGCAGTGAAATACATCAGATATGCCGAGCCCAGGACAGATTTACCTGATAAGTCCTCTGCAATCACAAATTCATCCTTTATAGACGAAAACTCCACCTCTGTCTGGTTACTGGCATTCATGGACCCAGAGCGCGGCTCGTTCGCATTGTCTTCGGCAACGTCCGTCGGCTGCAGAAATGCCGTGTGGACATCCTGGATATGCGCCTTGAGATCTTCGTAAGACGGGGCTCTAAAGTCACAGCCATCGCACTGAAGCACCTCCATCATCTGGGTCTACCCTCTCACATTAGGAACCTGCGGTGGCAGAAGGCAGACGAAACACCTTAAGGCCTGCGCTCATCGCGTACCCCAGGCTGCTGGAGCTACAAGTCCATTGATGGAAGAAATTCCAATATCGGCCATTTCCTCTCACTGGACTTTGCCAGATGGAACACTGGCCAAAGAAAGGAAATCAGACATAACAGGGATGGTGTCCTTGACTTCCTAACTTCAAAGAAGGGGGGAAAAACCAGGTAAACTTTTTCTAGCTTGATGTATCTGCAAGTGCTATGTGCCAAAGAAACCCCTAATACTTCAAAAGTTTTAGTAGTTTCTGAATTTCTTGACTGAATTCAGATTTCTTGGTAGGTTAATACTGACTTTGATTCCGGCTGGGACCAGTTTTATTTTTGAACCAGAATCTTCTCAGAAGTAAAGAGGGGGCCAAACAGAAGAAAGGACAAACTTCACTCTTCATTAGCTGTTTTAATACTGTAAAACATTGATGTTTTATCACCAAATGGTGAAACAGTACTGAATCTCTGAGTGGCAGTAGGAAGCGCTTTTATTGTATCTTTTTATTCTTCTACTCTCTTAACTGATATTGCGGTACACCTCCTTCTTCCCTTCTTTAAACGGTTTATTTTTTTTTTTCATGAGCTAAATGGTTATTTGCTTTTTACTACCTACCAATTATAACCTAACAGCTTCTCCAATCTAATTAGGTCATAAAATATTTCTCAAGAGATTCTTAAACAACCAACTTTAGATGACAATCCAGTTTCTAGTTTCAGGTTGCACCTCGGTACCTCGATTTACACTAAGGCAACAGAAATGCACGTGGTTTGGAAGAAGGGCTTCTAAGGCAGGACTTTCCCTTTTTCTACTTCTCCCCTTTACAAATGTGGAGTGCATACTTGGCCATAACAAGCAGTGAACCTGATTCAGAATAAAGTAAAACTTGCCCGGCTGCCTCTGTCCTGCTATTTACTGTGTGATTGAAAGATACAGATAGCTTCACACGAACTCAATGGAGCGGCCCACCATTAAGAAGTTAAAAATGTATGAGAAGGCATACGCCTTCCTATCTTAAGTTGAGATACCCAGTTATTATCTTAATGACTGAGTTACTTCACTGAGCTCATAGCAAACTCTACTGAGTCACTGTAATCTAGAACCAGATGTCCAAGAACAAAAGCCACAAGCCAAATCTTTCGATACTTTGATCGTACAGCAACTTTCTATACTTTTATTGTAAAACATCAATGATTTCTGCAGGAAGAATACAGTGGAGAAATCTGTCAATGCAGTGAAAGGAGCTATGGCAGGAGGATTTTCTCTGAAAGAATGCTCCTGTGAAAATAACTCCTGGCAAGTCCAGCTCTGGACAGCCTGAGCTTGCAGAGTGAGACACACAGAGATTTACCTTCTCCCCTTTCACCCAGCAATTTCTCCTTTTTTTCAATAAACCCTGAACTGTGCACCAGAGTCCCTGTCGGCTAACTCAGCCTCCATATTCCCAGCCACACCAGCTTTTGTGTCTCAGCACCAACCCAAATTGTGTGGAAGAGGTTGCTATCAGCTCTGGATCAAATTACAGCCGTCACCGAGGCCCCACCCCACTTCTCCTTTTCGCACAGCCCATTAGACCTGAACACAAATTTTTCCATAGTGCAGACGACTCCTGCATTTAGAACACTTCACGGCAAAAAGGCAGATCATCCAGTGTGCGCTCCCCATCCCCCCAGCTTAGTCCTTTCATCTCAGCCAAACAAGCCACAGCTCTGCTGAATGTGTTTATCACACTTTCAAGAGATAGGAGCTCCTGCGTCACTGGAGCTCTAAGTCTCACTAAGCTGCCCTAGTCCTCTGAGCTTCAGGAGCGGCCATTTTAGCTCAGAGCCTCCCTTCTGAGCACAACATGGCTTCTCTGGGATGGATGCTGCCAGGCTGCCGGGCCGAGGCAACAGGAGAGGAGCAGCCTGGGCCCCTCCTCTGCCCTCCTCCTCCCAACAAAGGAGGAACTGTTTTCACTCCTTCCCGAAAAAGCAGCACCTCTCTCCTCCTCAAATGTCATTCACCAGGATCTCCGAAGGTTCTTTTATCCCATGCCTGATGGGCTAGTCCGTTCATCCCAGCACAGCCCTGGTTACCGCAGGACGTTCCTGGACCAGACCCTGTTCTCCAGCTGCCTTTGGGGGTGGGCTGGAGGGGGGAACCTCCAGAATGCCTTGGCTTCTTGGGAGTCGTCCTTCCACACACAGAAGACATACCATCCGACTCTGCTTGCCAGATTCCAAAGTCTAATGACCTTTGTTAATCACCAGCCAGTCTGTCTGCATCAGCGGACCCTGCCAACAGGCACACCCTTCAACACAAAGGCTGTAGCTATTCCTTTTAAAAGAGGTTCTCTGAAAGCTCCATTGTGTAGCCGAGAGCAAAACAAAATCTCTTCCCTTCAAAACTTCAAGCCTTTAGAAATAATGCAACAAAAGGCTTTCTGCTGTGTGTCTTTTGGAAAGTTTGAGCCTAGTTCGCACAACATCCACCAAAAAAATGACAGTTCTGCCCAAGGAAAGCAGGGCACCTTTGGCATTAAGTCATCCACCCCGAGATGAAATTCATCTCTCTGCACGGTTCTCTAATATCTTGGTGTCTTCCGAAGCTCTTAGCAAGGAAGGATTCAAACTTCGCTGGATGCAAACAAACCAACGGTCTCCTTGCTCTGCTACAAAGGAGATTAAAGGGTTAGGAGATCAGGAAAAAAAAAAAAAGCCACTGATTTGGAAAAAGAAGAGATGATGAAAGTGATTTCCTAATAGGTTCTAGCTTTAATGTTGTTGCAGACTCTACCTCAAAAATAGCACAGAGCCTTAGAAGAGGTTAATCTCCAGGCTGCCGAGAGAACCAGTGTCTGGTTACCACTGAGTGGCCTTCAATTGGATGTCTGCACTGAGTCCTCAGATGAGGATGTGGCCTCCTCTGAAAGCCATTTTGTCTTTGTGCACACATTGCTCCTGGAGACGCTGACAGAAGGAAACAGAAATTGCCTGCATGGCCTAAACAATCAAAGACACAGAAACTTGACGTGTTTATGAGACTGAGGACGCACACATGGGCGAAAAGTGAGAGGAGGGAGGCGGAGACGGAACAGGGGAGGAGAGAGACAAAGAAAGCTGGACCTGAGGATGACCCATCCATCAGCTCGAGGATGTTTTTGCAGCAGATGGTAATCCTCTGAGAAACCAACAACAAAGATGGGAACAAAGATGAGAAATACTCTCTTGCATATTTGACTGTTTCATCAACCGAGAAAGAACAGCAACCCTAAAAGGCTACACCAGACACTGAGCTGCTACCAAATGACGATTTCAAGTTAAAAGCCTTGATCTCCTATCTATTTACTTTATTTAAAAATTCTACTGCGATAATGAGATTAGCAGTATTTTTTTTTCCCACTGACCAAATCAGCAAAATCAAAAGCCAAAGAGGAAGCTTCTGAACTAACTGAAAGAAATGCTATTTCAAAAGGTCATGAGATGAATCTACAAATCAAACAAGCGTGTCCCCCCCCCCCACCGGCCCCATCTCCTACTCCCAATGCAATATCTCCAGGCCCCTCAAGGTCAAACAGGCATCGGACGACTAGACTCACAACACCACCCATGATGAGGCCTTGGCAGGCAGATGAAAAATGGATTCGTTCCCAAATAAGCTAGCACCTAATGTGATTAGTCCTCCTAATGTGAAACCTCTAGACGACCATACTAATTGACCATACTAATTATCACGACTCCGCACTACGGATTGCCACGTGTTGGTCTGTGCAATTTACATGGATAAGTCTAGAGTTTTCAAGAGGTGGGGTTTTGATGGGAAACCCCAAACCCAACTTTCCATATTGGACAAACTCTTGAAGACATATTTAAAGAAAATCCAGAGATCTTGTTAAGGATTGGGAATATACAGCTGAGAAGGGGGAAAGGGAGAGAATGGCCACCAGCTGCTCTTCCTCAATCTTAAAAACACCAATTTTGAACCTATTTTCAAAACAGAAACAGACTCCCCGACATAGGAAACAAACTTATGGTTACCAAAGAGGGAAGGGGGAGGGAGGGATAAATTAGGAGTTTGGGATTAACAGAATCAAACTACTATATATAAAAAAAAGATGGCAAGGTCCTACTGTATAGCACAGGGAACTATGTTCAATATCTTGTAATAAACTATGACGGAAAAGAATCTAAAAAAAGACAGATAAGTAGATCTATATATATAATTGAATCACTTTGCTATACTTCAGAAAGTAACACAGGGAATTAATTCCCTGGCGGTCCAGTGGTTAGGACTCTGCACTTCCACTGCAGGGGGCGCAGGTTCAACCCCTGGTCTGGGAACTTAAGATCCCACGTGCCATGCGGTGTGGCCAAAAAATTAAAAAATTAAAAAATAAATTAAAAAAACAGAAAGTAACACAGCGCTGTAAATCAACTACACTTCAACTTAAAAAAACCCACCAATTTTAATTTCTACCGTCTGCCCACCCACTTTCTGTGTTCACAATTTCAGAGACCCATTATGCCTCCATTTTCCTCCTGTGAAGGTGAAAGGGGACAATCCACAGGTTCATCATGTGTCCTCCCCACTCACTGCCCAGACAGGAGGGGAGAAGGGAGGCGCCCTGGGTGTTTGAGGGCACTCCTACAATCCTGCCACCACAACCCTCACCTGGGTCACCTCGGCGAGCACTGTTCTCCAGGATTGCATGGAGCACGAACACGGTCTTCAAGTCAAAATCCCAACTGTCTCCGGGAAGTGTCCAAATGAAAAGGTGCAGGCCTTGCCTGGACCTACCCTGTTCTCTGACTGAAGGACTGCAGACCAGAAATAAAGCTGTGAAGCACCACAGCCACAGGGATTCAAGAGCAACTAATTATAAGCTTCAAAGCCTTTGAGAAATAGAACCAGAAACACCGTAAGATGCTTTTCCTATGTCCACTCCAGAAACCTAGTTTCATTTGTAAGACACTGAACTCCTCCGTTCTCTTGAATCACAATTCTAAGAAAAGGCTTTAGTGAGCACCTATTGTCTGTGCTTTTCTTACTTTCCTTTCCCATGATTGGAAAAACCAATTACCAGTTAGTGGAATGCATAAACTTCGGCACCGTTCAGCTAGAAAGACAGAAAAATCAGGAACTTAAAGATCATTCTACAAATGTATTTGAGATCGGAAACTGTTGCTATGATGAGGTCAAAGAGCTGCGGGGTGTGTTGGGAAGTTAACATCTCTTATTTCAAGCCCCAGGAACGTGGTTTGGGAGGAAAGAAGAATTTTCATGCTTAGGATGAAAAATGAGGGGAAAAAAAAATCACTAACTAATCCACTTTTGAGTGTGGGTTGCTACTCTCAGCAACAAGACGTGTTGTACATCACTGCTTATCATTTACTCTTGTCATGGTCGAAGTGGGAGTTCTAATTTAAAAATCATTTAAAGCATCTTTCCAAACAGGACTGGATCAAGAAATAGAGCAGAAATCTCCTTTCAGGAAAAGGAACAGTAGTTACGGAATCACACTTACAAATGCAAATGCAGACTGTAGATATGCACACACAGGCATGCATATATATGCAACACATGTATCATAGGGTGCCTGTCCTCTGCACATACACATATACATACATACGTGTACGTATATATGAAATAACTCATTTTCTTGATTTAATTTGAACTCAGATAGGGGCATGTGCCCTCCAGATTTAACACTTCTGTTAGAACACTTTTGAATAAGTACAAATGACATACATACTCTTCCCATGTTACAGTGATTAAAAAAAAATAAGCCAACAAAATAAACCAACAAAGAACTTCCAACAACAAGATACCTACATTGATCCCACAACATTTGGTACAACTATAGATCCTGGCTCACCATGTGGTGTCTTCAAATGTCCTATCCAATGTTTATACTGTTTGCTACATGATCTAAGCAGTTCTGTGTACTCTTGGCAATTCACCACACTAATGAAAGGTTTAACATATCAGGGAGGATAAATAATTAAGGAATTCAGAAGGGAGACACAGCTGTTCTTCAAAACCAAATTTTCAGAAGAGAAAGGATTAATTTGCAATCACATATGTAACCCCCAAGATGAGACTGAATTTAAATAGTAGCAGAGAAATACCACGCGAGCCTGAGTCCTGCCAATGCCCATGTGTGGCCTCTGTTCCATCTCTGGGACAGAGTCTGAAGCAGGCAATCTGCAGATTAATAACCCCAGTCACCTTGCGGCCAAGGATGCTAGCCTTCAGGTTCTCTTATTTTAGCTTTGTTTTCCTGAATCAAGTTTTCAAGTTTTACAGAGCATGTTGGAGTAATATTTCATAACAGATAACCTCGGGGATCATTATTAAAATGAGATGATCTAATCCAAATGACCAACAAAATATCAGATATGTAAACAAGAGGCCATTCTGGCTGAGTGACCTGTTATGAAAGCAGGTAGTGAGTGTCTAATACAGAATGAGATAGTACATACCTTCTGGAGAATTCATGCATTCCTTTGCAATGATATAAGGCTAATTGAGGCCAACCGGCCAATAGGCAGCCTGCCAGCTCTCCTGTCCTTAGAAAAGGAAGCGTGTGATTTGAATAAGGAGATAAAAGAGGAGAGAAGGGACTAGAAAAGAAAGGGAGGAAGCAGGGTGGTATCTCAGGAGCTTTAGACTTCATTGTCTGTGAAGGGGAACCTGCAGTTCACCAGATAAGTCCAATTCTGAGAAGCGTCCTGACAATATTCCCCTTGAGAAACAAAACAAAATGAAGACGCCTCCACATGCTAAAATTCTCAAAAGGCAACCATGACAAATGAGATCCCAGCTCATTTTGTTCTTCCAAATGAGCGAAAACCACTCTTAGGGTCGAATGCATTCTCTGAAATGTCATGGGTCCATCAGGAAATTCCTTGGAAACTTTGAAGCCATTCTTGCCCGAGCCTGGAGATCAAGAGGGACCCGATTTCTCTCCTCTAGAGCCAAACCTCACCCCAACGGCAGAGACAGAAAATCGCTGTATTCCTTTGTAGACTCTTCAGCATGCTGGCTGGGTTTCCACAGACACTTTTCACACTACAAGAACTCTCATTATAAAAATTGTAAAATTAAAGGGAAGTTGCAGATATGCTGCTGGGTCTTCATTACAGAACTGATTAAGACGCAGAGTAAGCAGAAGCTGCAGTCAAAGGCATCTTCCATATCGTGAAAGACCAAACCACGCGTTGAGTAGCTCCTCTGTGGGTCTGAAGGCTTCGCTGACCACAGGCCTTGGGCATGTCTTCACAGCCAGATCTGTGCCCGGCACAGAAGGTCTGGCCAACCCCACCACGTCTAAATTCTACAGTTTTAGTGAATGAATCCAGAAACCATTCGAACAACTCACCTTGCTCTCTATTACCTTCTGAGAGGAAAAAAAAAAAAAAAAAACAAAACGAAAGGATCCAGGGCTGGTGAAAGTATAAGAAAGTTTTGCCAGAAGAACCTCTCTTATTTGAGGAAAAGCCCACAAAAGTCCCAATCTAATCCCTCTGAGATTTGTTCTTTGCCTTGTGCTCACGCTGTGCTCAGAAAATTCAGACAAGTCACTTCCTTTAAATGAGAATTGTCCCGAGTCTGCCTATATCTGTGGCACACAAGGCCCTGATGCAGTAACCTTTCCAGTTCAATTTCTTATATTTGACAAAATATAGCCACTCCATGGTTCCTGATCTAACTACCCCCTCAGGCTGAAAGCCCTAAGCAGACTGCTTTCTGGAAAGGTAAACAATGGCTGGGCTTGTGTGAATCAGGAATCATGACCACTGTGAAGTCCTCCTATTCAAGAAGATTGTGATTTTTTTTTTTTTCTCCTCTTGGCCTCCACCTATAGCAGAAGGCACTGCCCACTGAGCTCCATTGGTTCTCCTACCCCGTTCCAAGAAAACAGGAAAAACACCCTATGTTCTTATGTGTGGAACTGGCAGATACCCAAGAATTAGGAATATTTTATTTTACATGATAGCTAAAGAATTCCTTTTCTCTTGCAGTCTCCAATCTACTCTCAGCAAGTAAGTTTACTCCTAAAAATCACTGCGCCTCAAGAACTTCTTAGCAGAAAGTTAAGACATTTGTCTGCCAACACAACAGTGGGATTTATCACCATGTGAAAACACTACAGTGGCTCAGGTACTTGGCCAAGCCCCACGTTCCATAAATCCTTAATGAAAATCTCACTTTGCCCAACAAACTTAGGTCTTTCAGCTTATTCACTATGGGGCTGCTCAAAAAAAAAAAAAAAAGACAAGGATCCAGAAATGCCTCTCCAGCAAGTAAAATAATTTATTCCCAGCAGGTGTGATGGCTCCGCCTGCCACCTTCACCTTGAACAAGTCTTTCGAAGCCTTTACTTGGATCATTTCACTAAATGAAGAGATTAGATTGTGCCAGTCAACCTTTTGTACAAAGGAGTGTTTTACAAAATTTTCTTCTCGTATTTTGAAAGATTTTTTTCTGACTTAATTCATCTCTCACTTGTTATTATTATTCAGAGACAAATAAATGCCTAGTTTCATCACGGCTGACTCCTCCTCATGCAATTCTGGGCTCAAAGGTTCTATCCTCCAAGGGGCTTTCTCACAACTCCATCTAATATTAGCCCGCCCTCCCCATCCCCATGAAATCGAGCCCCTATCCACAGCTCTGACCATGCTGACTTTCTCTTACCACATGACGCTGCCTTTTAAGTTCCTTCACTGTTGCTATGATACCTGTTTGTTTGTGCTCCATCTCCCTCTGCTAGAACACAGGCACCCTGATAGCAAGCCCACACCTGTCTATTTACACTGGTATCTTCAGCACTGGGGACAGTTCACACAATGGGTACTCAGCAAATGTGCTGAATGAATGAACAAATGAATGAATGAAGCAGAGCTTGTGAGTGATAAGATTCCAATCAAACATAAAAAGATTGGTTATGAGAGTTAGACTCTTCTACTAACCTTATGTTGTCACAGAGCAGTGGTCCCAACCAGGGGCAATCTTACCCCCACAGACCCCAGCCCAGGGATATCTGGAGACACTTTTGGTTCTCTCAACTGGGTGGGGGCGGGGGGAGCGGTGCTACTGGTATCTAATGCATAGAGGCCAGGGATGCTGCTAAACATCCTACGACGCACAGGAAAACCCCCATAAGGAAGAAGGATCTGGTCCAAAATGACAAGAGTGTGGAGGATGGAAACCCTGTCACAAGTGGTCTCTAGGTATTTTCAGTCTCTGCCTGTAAGCCACCTGCCTTTATAAGCCTTTCATGTGGTCCTGGCTGGGGAATCTCAGGACTAGATGATCAGCAAGTTCTCTTCCAGCTCAAAGATTCTATGGTTCCATGGTTCAAAATGATCTTAGTAGCCTTCCTGTCCTTTGACATCATGAGATTTTTAGTTTTATTTTTCTGATTTGGGTATTTTACTATAAACTTTTCAAGAAAAATCCAAGATTAAGGAATATAACTGGTCCATCTGTCCTTAGTGATAAGCCCCTTGCACTGATGATGACCCTGTGGGCTCTGTGGGTAAGGGATCCACATCATTAAAAATGGTCAAGTCCTACAGTTAGCACGTGGCCTCCAACTAAAATTTCTATGAAAAACGTCATGCACATTTTCTCCTCGCCAACATACAAAATTATCTTCTCTCAAAGTGACGGGGCCCCAGGCTACTCAAAATCACTCTTCAAAGGATGAGTACCGTGCTCCTTGTGGTTCTTACATCCCCAGGGCCCAGCACGGGTCTGGCCCTGACAAGATCTGTGGGATGAATGAGTGTGCGCATGCCTGCTTTCCAGGAGAAAATTAACCAGTGGTACCAACCCAAAGTAAACATATAGGAACCTAAGCAATTCCAGAGAGGCTCCATGACCAGAAAAACAAAACAAAACTTAGCACTATATCCCACTGCTCCCACTCAGCTCATAAAGTTCATGAAGCCACATCACAGCACTTGGCTGACTCCTGGGATATTAGGAATTCCACGTCCCCACCTGTCCTTGATACGTGAGGAAGTGGCCACCTTGCTTTTCCTCACCATCCAAGCGGAAGGTACTCTGGCAGCATCATTCTACCCACATATTTATAACACTGCTAAGCTCCCCTAAACTGATGTGACACTTGGAATCATCACCTGGGGCTACACTTGAGACTATCTGGTTGCCTTCCCTCCACAAAAAAACCTTTCAATTCTTGTTTGCAAAGATTCTGGAAAGGCTGAGGAACAATTCTCCCCGATAGCTCAAAACCGTATAAACCTTTTCAGTAGAGGAAAGTATAAAGAAATTAGGTAGGAACAGAGTTCTCTCTCCTTGGCTTCCCTAAAAAATATTGAAACAATAAATTACCTGTGCCTTCTTTAACTCAAACAGAAGACTTCACTCCTAAAAGTTAACTATCTGTAAGCTCATTAGTGCCCACTAGAGAGGAGATCTCAAAGACCATGTCGTCCAATGGGGCCCAATATCTTCATTTTTCAGTTAGTGAAACCGAAGGTCTCAGGAAAAATAACCTGCCCAAGCCTTCTGGAACATACTCTCTGAAGCAGGAAAAAAAAATCTGTTGAATTCCATAATTAGAGAAAGGAAATCGGCAGTAAAAACACTCTATAAATGTTATTCAGTTCATTAATAGTTATTCACACTTGAAGTCCACGCCCCATATATTCTCACAAACAAGAGTCTTTCTTCACTGAGGAGGCAGATTCCAGAATAACCCCCAGTGTCCCCTCCTCTGCTCAGAATTCTATACTCAGGAGGTTAACTGAAAGGGTGCAAACTCCATCATCTGCAGTCTGGCTGTTCAAAGATCTTCTTAGGCACAGAGGCAGTGTGCTCCTGCTTCAGAAACACATGTGGGAGACTGAAAGTTGCTGACAAAGGTATACACAGAAGAACGAGATCCATAACACCGAATCGTCTTTCCTCAGAATCCACCCTCATGGAATCAGAACAAGGTTATGTAGTAGCTTTATACCCACCAAATCTACCCCATGAGAAGCTTCGTCTTGTTTCTTATGGAAAATGTGCTCTGCCAACAAAGTGGCTGAAGAGGCTGGCTGAATGAGCCTTAGGGGTGTCTGGAAACATCAGGGTCAGTTCATTTAAAATGAACCTGTCTCCTTGTGACACAGCCAGTCAGTGGCTCAGACCAATAATTTCAGAATACCGTGGACACCAGATTCCATTTCAAATTACACGTCATATCCTGAAACCAACCACAACTTAGAATATGTCACCACGTTTACTAATACATTTATATTATACTATATTATATATTTATCCCTTATTTATCTATATTCCTAGTAGATATCTACATCCATTTGTTGGATATGAAAAACTAAATGCATCCGAAAGGCCAGTAATCATCTTTAACTTTTTAAATATTCCCCCCATATGGGTCTCTTAGGAAAGAGTCCCTTACCATAATGAAAAGAATGACTCAGAGGGCTTCCCTGGTGGCGCAGCGCTTAAGAATCCACCTGCCAGTGCAGAGGACATGGGTTCGAGCCCTGGTCCGGGAAGATCCCACATGCCGTGGAGCAACTAAGCCCGTGCGCCACAACTACTGAGCCTGCACTCTAGAGCCCGTGAGCCACAACTACTCAGCCCACATGCCGCAACTACTGAAGCCTGCGAGCCTAGAGCCCGCGCTCCGCAACAAGAGAAGCCACCACACCGCACGAAGAGTAGCCCCCGCTCACCGCAACTAGAAAAAGCCCGCGTGCAACAATAAAGACCCAACAGAGCCAAAAATAAATTAAATAAATAAGTTTTTTTTAAAAAAAAAGAATGACTTAGAAATCAGGAGGATGCTGAGATCTCCATGTTTGTCCACGTTTTCCTCACTGTAGAATACTTTTACCTACGTTTTGAAGATCCACATAATTCCCATCCTTTAAGAAAATGATTCTCAAAGAGAGATCCCTAGACCAGCAGCACCGGCCAAGAATTCATTAGGAATGCAATTTCTCAGGTTCCGCTCCAGACTCTGTGAATCAGAAACCCTGGGGGTAGGGCCCCAAACGCAATCTGTATTTTAACAAGCCCTCAAGGGGATCCTCATGCTCACTCCAGTTTTAAGATCAAGCTCAAATCTTCCCTCTAGTCCCTGAGACCAGCAGCTGGAATGCTGAGTTCCCTTCTCCATCGCACTGGGAGCCCTACTTATAAGCCCTGTTGATTGAATGAATACGATAATAGCTATGCAGTCTTTAAAGAGCCTAGGAGAAGACTAATGTTTGCAAATATTTCACTTATTTAACAATTAATGGGAAAATACTAAGTTGCAGAACCCAGCATCAGAAGCTAATAAGAGCACACCCTTAAAAGACAGAGTTAATATCTGTGAAAGAATGAATACTGTGGCCAAGACAATGCTGATACTGATATTCATCTCCCTTAATAATTTAAGAACGGTTCATGACATGGTGTCCTTGATATTTCTAAAGTGGGATGTGGCAATACACAAAGGAAAGAAGTGGAGTATTTTATACAGAAAATACTAAGAGTTGGGTAAATCCTCAGGACCCAAGCCTCTTGTATGACAGAAGGCTTTCATAATAAAACAAAATCTTATTAGAAAACATTCAAACTTGGAGTGGTTATTTGATTACCACACTAAAGCTGCAGTGCTGAGTTAAACCCACTGTAAGGATCAACGTCTGAAAACACAGAAGTGTTTGGAAATCCCTCAGAACACGGATATGTGCTTTAAGCTAACCAAGGGACTTCCAGAAAAAATGGTGGCTAATTGTCTCAAACTGCAAACGAAGTCTTGGGTGAAGGAAAAGAAAGAGGAAAATATAAACAAAGAAAAAAAAACTGGTCACACCAAACCAGTAGATCTATGGGACCCTCAAATCTAAAGCAGGACTTAAAACTTAGAATCACAGAGTTCAGAGATAAGATTCATCAACTGTGTCCTACCTAGGCATCTAACCAGGACCCTTGCAGATTGCTGAAGGCTACAGAAGAAAGGCAGTCCATCCACACCCAAACTCAGGTTCTGAAAGCAGAATTAAGCAGGATTTAAGAAGGAGATTTAGAGAGATATCATCCTCACTACCTGGGGGCCAAGAGAAAGTTCTGAGAGTCATGTCCTAACTGAAGATGAGTAAGTTAGAAAAAGTGAACTGAGGCCAAAAAAAGTGACAGAAAGAAACATGGCATGGAAAAGACCAATGAACAATATATTTTGAAAGAACAGGGCACAGAAGAATATTATATACAACAATTAACAGAGATACTATAAAAGAAGAGATCAAAGATAAGATGATAAGACATCAGCATGAGATAAAAGAGATGCTGGCAGTTGAAGAAAGAAACTGACAACAAAAATAATTATCACTGCAGAACCGATAAATATATTAAAGTAATAAGAGGTAAAATCCACAAACCAGAATCAAAGTTGATGATGCGGAAAACAGTCTTCAAAAAAACTGCACAAAATGCAGAGGAAAAGGACAAGTAGATGAAAGCAAGTAGAGAACATGACAGGTAAGAGAGTTTGAAAACAGAGATCCAACATACAGATAAAAGGTATTCTCGAGTAGACAGTAAAACAAAACAGGGCAAAACAAAATATGCTCAAATCTGTGATGGAAAATAACTTCCCCGAAATAAAGGAATATCTGATGTTCCAGGGAAAAGTAACAGAATCATCAAAATTGAGACATCTCGGTAAAGGTACAGTTTCCAAGGATAAACACTGATGACTACAAAATCAAGATATTTAAAAATTAGTCAATTGCAGGGGGGGAAAGTCAGACAGCCACAAACTTCTTCCCAGTAACATTCAATGATAAAGAAGAGTGAACGGATGTCTACAGAGGCTTGAGAAAGAGACAGCAAGATGGGAGTATTCATTTCCCAACTGAATTCACAACCATGTATAAAAGTAATAACACATTTTCCAATCAGCACAGTCAGGGAATGCTGCACTTACTGACTCTTCTTCAAAATCTATTCAGTGATGTAATATATCCAACCAAGAGAAAGTTCAAAATCGAGATCTCAAGAATGGGGAATTTAGAGGTAAAGAGAGGATGTGAACACAGAATCCACTTACATTTAGAACAAAGATTGATCAATTTATAATAATTACAAAACAAAATTACAATCCCTTAAAGGGAACAATTATAATACAATACATTATTCCATATAATAATAAAATTATATAGAATTGGGAAAATCCTCAAGCATAACAACAAAAATAAAGAGGTGGGAGGGATGGATTGGGAGTTGGGATTAGCAGATGTAAACCATTATATATAGAATACATAACTAACAAGGTCCTACTGTATAGCACAGAGAACTGTATTCAATACCTTGCAATAAGCCATCATGGAAAAGAATATCAAAAAGACTGCATATATATGTATAATGGAATCACTGTACAGCAGAAATTAACACCACATTGTCAATCAACTATACTTCAATAAATACATTTTATAAAATGAACAAGTTAAAAAGAAAGAGGTGGGGGTGGTTGGCATTAGAGGATAAATGTAAGTGGAAGAAAATTCTCAACTCTCACAGAAGGACAAATATGAATACTTGATAGTATTCTTTCTGAAGTTACTAAATAGAGGTATTAAAGCTAAAATTTTAATTAGTAATAAAAAGACTAGTTTTTAATCTTTTTTTTGATCAAACACAGCCCACGTAGTGAAAAACAGAGAACAAAGGAAAAGTGTATAGACATATACAAGTACGTGCAAAAAATTAATTAGTCAAGTGTATATGTTAAATCAATAAACTACTATGGAAAATATTCCCAGACTAGATTCAAAAATGAACTCTAATTGCACTTTGTCTACAAGAGATACACCGTAAAATGACACAAAATCTTTAAAGTAATAATATGGTAAAAGTATATCAAGAAAAGTGGGGATCTTGATAAATTTTACTCATGGTTAATTCAAGATAAAAAAGCCTGTAAGCTTATCTTTAAATTTTTGCAAAAGCAAAAATAGAAAATTTCCACAAATGTAAAGGAAAATAAATTATATTTTGAAAAGTTTTAATGATGAACATTTAGGGAATTCCCTGGATGTCCAGTGGTTAGGACCCTGAGCTTCCACTGCAGGGGGCCCAGGTTCAGTTCCTGGTCGGGGAACTAAGAACCCGCACGCCGCAAGGCACGGCCAAAATAAATAAATAAATAAAGATGAACATTTAATAATGTAAAAACTTACAATCCACAATGAAGACTGATCGTGACTATTTATGCCCCCCCCCCACAGCACCAATTGGAGAAAGAAAAGAAAAAAAAAGGCAATACAAGAAGAGATAGACATAAGTATTTAATATGTTAAATGGAAAAAGTCAACTAAGGATAGAAATAACAGAATTAAGAGACACATTTCAAATTCTGTATCCTGGAAACAGGAAGCACATTTTCATTTCAAGCAAGTATGAGACATTTACAAAGATTTTCAAATGCCCATGGAGGTTTACAAGCATCTCTAACGCCAGAATTAAGAGATTATAAACTACAAATAGAAAAAAGTAGTCTATCATTTCTACTTACACAGCAGCATATCTAGAGGAAAAAGGAAAACAAAATCTTCCAACACTTGGAATTTTTTTTTAACATTATTCTAAACAAGTTCGGATAAACAGAAAGACTCAACTACAGAATGTGACTTTAAAAATCTTATGTATGCAAAATGTGGAATTTAGCAAAAGCTGTACTTAGAGGAAATTTCATAGCTCTATGAAAATTATAAACAAGAAATAGTAATACTTCTTATAAATCAAGAAATAATACTAAATGAATGAAACATCTAACTCAATGAAAAGAAAAAGGAGGAAAAGACGAAGAAAGAATTTTATTACGATCGAAAATCGGGACTCAAAAAATCAAAAAACAATAAAACTGCCTGAGGAACCACTTATTTTTTGAAAATGTAATTCTATGTAAAATTAAATAAAAACCACTATCTAGCCTAACAAGAAAATAGAGAGGAGGAAGGCAAAACACAAATATAACTAAGAAGCAGAAAATATCCACGGATGTAAAGGAAAATAAAATTTTAAAATTACTTTGTACAACTCATAGTTATATTTGTAAACCTAAACGTCATACATAGATGATTGTCTAGAAACACATATACTACCAAAATTAATCCAAGAAAAGGAGCCAACCCAACCAGAGAAGAGACTTCAAAAATTCAGTATATCAGAATGCTTTTTAAATTGGTCCAAAGTCTGAAGTGTAAGACTTTCACCAGTATATTTCCAAACACATTATAGTGTAGCACATATATCAAAGCTTACGCCCCAAACAATAAATAGTAATACAAAAATAATAAAAGCAGACCAATGCACTTAAATATTGAGGCAAAAATTCACAATAAAATCCAGGTGCACATTAAAGGAATATCACTCCATGATGAAGTGGGGTTCACTGCAGGAAGGCAGTATTTCAGTACCAGAAAATTTAGGGAATTCCCTGGTGGTCCAGTGGTTAGGACTCTGCACTTTCTTTCACTGCCGAGGGCCCAGGTTCAATCCCTGGTCAAGGAACTAAGAAAGATCCCGCAAGCCACATGGAGCGGCCAAAAAAAAAAAAAAAAAACTGAAAAGAAAGATGGGCTTCCCTGGTGGCGCAGTGGTTGAGAGTCCGCCTGCCGATGCAGGGGACACAGGTTCGTACCCCGGTTCGGGAAGATCCCACGTGCCACGGAGCGGCTGGGCCCGTGAGCCATGGCCGCTAAGCCTGCACGTCTGGAGCCTGTGCTCCGCAACGGGAAAGGCCACAGCAGTGCGAGGCCTGCGTACGGCAAAAAAAAAAAAAAGAAAGAAAAGAAAATCTGTATTCTACTACATTAGGAAGTCAAAGGAGAAAAAAATGATTTGATAACACAGAGAGGCTAGACAGCATTTGATTAAATTCCAGAACCATTTCTAATAAAAATGTTTTAACTATATATATATATATATATATATATATAAATCAGCAGCATGCTTAACACATTATAAAAATTCAAATCAAAAACCGGACAAGGGTCATCACTATTACTTAGTACTGCAGAAATCCTAGCCCATGTATTTGTACAAGAAAATAAAGAGAAATAACAATTTGAAAAGAGTTTCTAAACTTTATAAGGTAATTCACCTGGGTGTGGGCCCAGGTGAACAACACTTTCACTTTCTACTTAATGATTTAAAATTTTTTAACAAGACGTTATTACTTTAACTTTAAAACAACCATCAAATGTAAAGCACTGGAGTGATATGGCACGGTATTGTTATCAGTGGTTTGCACCTCCGTTCACCAAGTATGTTGACTCTCCTGCCAGCCCTGGCGTTCCATTTTCTACCCAATTTAAGACTCTTTAATGACTCCTTAAGGCAATAGCCTCAGATGATCTCTATGCAGTGATTTTAGGAACTCCAGCCTTAAGGTCAGGAAGATAATTTTTTTTTTTTTTTTTTTGTGGTACGCGGGCCTCTCACTGTTGTGGCCTCGCCCCTTGCGGAGCACGGGCTCCGGACGCGCAGGCGCAGGCCCAACGACCATGGCTCACGGGCCCAACCGCTCCGCGGCACGTGGGATCTTCCCGGACCGTGGCACGAACCTGTGTCCCCTGCATTGGCAGGCGGACTCTCAACCACTGCGCCACCAGGGAAGCCCAGGAAGATAATTTTTAACTGATTTTATCTGCATATAATCGTCTCAAGCAACACAAGCTGCTCCACCCATGCATTGAAAAGTCTTTTAGTTCTGTGGAAAAAAAGCTTTACTCTATCTCCTCCTCAAAGGAATTCAAGCAAGGAGGAAAACTGTGAGAATGACCTCCTGAAATAATTAAATTAAGAAGCCCGACCCAATGTCTTTCCCTCATAACCATCTGGAAAAATCTCAACCTTGGATCCGTGTAAATCAGTGTTCTCCCTACTCTGAGATTGGTATCCCTGCAAATTCACGGTTTCAAACTTACCCAGTAGTCTGATGTTTACCTGTCTTCCATTCTTCACCGTGTCTAACTGAGAAGAGGAAGAGGTTTCCATCTTCTGTCTGCCTTTCCCTTCCTCAACCCTGCGGGTACCCATCCTTTCCCTCTTCTCTTGCCACAATGGAAGGCGTGCTCCACTCCCTTTTAGCGGAGACCTGGGCTCCTGATCAATGCTCTCCTGCCTCACCTGGGAGCCCACATGGCCTGCATTTTCAATTTCGCTCTACCAGCTAAATCATTCCCATCTTAAACTCTCCTATCCAGGAAGAACTCCCCAGCCCCCGCCCACCCCGCCCAACGCGCACGCGCACACGTACACGTGCGCGCGCGCACGTACACGCGCACGCACACGTACACGTGCGCGCGCACGCACACACCATGTCCCTCTGACCTATCTTCTCCCCTGGAAAAACAATATAGGTACAGTCAAAGCCACCTAGGGTTGAATCCCTACTCTATGCCTTATGAGCTATATGAATTCTTGACATATTTAAATTCTCCAAATCTCTATTTCCTCAGCCATACAAAGAAATCCACATTTCATAGGGTTGCTGGGTGGTATAATCTGGATAATGAACATACAGCATTTGACATTGTAGGAAGCCTTAACCATAACTGCCATAATTACCATTAATTCCCCCTCTTCACAGACAAGCTGCTTTCATGCTCCTTACTTCTCCCTCAGTCCTCTACATCTGGCATTTGTAACTACCATTTGGCTAAAACAAACACACCATGGTCAGGAACGACGTTCTTCGGACCAGTGAAAGAATACTTTTTCTCCTTATTTAACTTAACCATAACTTTTGCACCATTCTCCACCACAGCCCACTTTTTCCTTGAAATAACTCTCTTCCCTGGATACCTATGATTCTCTCCACCAGAACCACCAATCTGCATTCATCCTTCACTCTGACTTTACACCAGGGTTTCTCAACCTCAGCACCACTGACATCGGGGCCAGATGTTTGTTGTGGGAGGGCTGTCCCGGGCCCTGTAGGATGCTTGGCAGCACGCCCGGCCTGTGCCCAGTAGAATCCAGTAGCATCTCCCTCCCTCATCATCCCCTGTAGCAACCACCAAAGTGTTTCCGCCGCTCTCACTGGAGACACTGGGGGCAGAATCACCCGCAGCTGAGAACCACTTTCTCCAGAAAACCCTGTCCGGCACTCCAGGGCTGGGTTGAGACCCTTCCTAGGTGCTCCTCAAGCTCCCAAGCATTTTCCACACAGCACTGTCTGCCTAATTGCCTGTCTCCTCACACTGCAGTGTGAGTTCCCCGGCACCAGGGTCTGTGTTTGGTTCGACCTCAGCCCCAGCCAGTGTCTGGAACCTACATATTCTTCTTCCTCCCGCTGAAAACAAATTTGTTATGACATACTTTAATAGGTTTTCAAGGTAAAAAAACCCCAAGCACACAATGTAAACTTTGATTGTAACATGCATCCTTTTTGAGAAATGTACATATGTAGGGGAAAGTGGGTCTCGGTAGCTAGGAAATAAGGAATCAGGCTGAGCCAATGGGCTGCACGTTTGTGCATATATGTATCTGTGTGCCCGGCAGCGGTGGGGGGAATGTTGATGTAGGAGCTAAGGATCAGAATTAGAGAAACGCGCGCTTCCCTGGTGGCGCAGTGGTTGAGAGTCCGCCTGCCGAAGCAGGGCACACGGGTTCGTGCCCAGGTCCGGGAAGATCCCACATGCCGCGGAGCGGCTGGGCTCGTGAGCCATGGCCGCTGAGCCTGCGCGTCCGGAGCCTGTGCTCCGCAACGGGAGAGGCCACAACAGTGAGAGGCCCGCGTACCGCAAAAAAAAAAAAAAAAAAAAAAGAATTAGAGAAACGCTTTAGCTTCAGTACCCCATGGCCATGAGTTAGGGGCCTGGCTTGTGGCTGGAGGCTACTCTAAGGTAGATCAGCAGGACCCTTCTGCTGGCCTATTTCCCTCTGTATTCTCAAGCTTAAATCATCTCCTTCCTAATCTCAATGCTGCCCTTGTCTTAAGACTTCCTGGTTGATTTGGAGATTTTGGAACTTAATGATATGTTTCTACCTGCATCCTCCCTCTCTCACATCCATGTGCACGTTACTATGCGCCTTATACTGTCCCTGCCTCTGGCAATGAAATTTCAGACAAAGAAGAGTGTCCTTACAAAATACCATTTTCACTCATAAAACATTGCTGTATTCCAGGAGGCTGGTGTATTGGAGGGATGAGAAATGTCGGGATTGAAAAGAACTGGTCTCCAAAAAGTTTATTTCTATGGAATTACTCAAAAAATATAAGTCCTTGAAGACCCACATATTAAAGAGAAATGAGGTCATTGATGGCCAAGGTTGAGCACAGCATAGGCAAAGCTCTCTTGTCTCCAAAGCTAAGAACCCCAGGCATTCAGCTCCTTCGCCTGCATCACAAAACCTGTGCTTCTCCTTAAGGAATTCTTGGGGGAAGTGTTCCTTAACAGGCATAAATAAGTGAAAAGGGAGCTGCACATGTAAAGCAATTATACTCCAATAAAGATGTTAAAAAAAAAAAAGGCTGCACAACAGAATTCATGGTCTGTTGCTAGTTAAATAATAATGGTCACAATAATAATAATATTATACAAATATAGGAAAACAATAAGAAAATATATTCCCCAAACCCTCCACGGTGAAGTTTTCTCTGGGGGTGGAGTTAAAAGAACTTTCACTTTCCCTGAATTCCAACTTCTATAATGTTTGTATATTTGTTATTAGTATGTTGGTTTTACGAGCCGGAAATGATTTTTAAACGTTTGAGTGTTTTCAGAGAAATAAGTAAACAAGCTAAACAGTCTCCCTTAAAAAAAAATCCCCAGGTCCAACAAGTCAGCCCACATTTTAGGGAACGTGTGGGTGCGTGATCACTTTGGTGTGTAAATACTTAATATGTGTCCACATAATAATGTGGGCACGCTAACAAAAGCGGCACAGCCAAGACTGACCACAGAACACGAACTGCCTATTAGCAAATGCACCAGGTGTCAACGCTTTGCTAGTTTTCTCCACGAACTTCAGACAGGAGCAGTTGTGTCCCATACAATTTGAGAAAGCAAGGTTCAGCTGGAACACACATTTGAACACAAACTTTAATCAATCCATCAGTGGACCCCATTGACTGACCATTCCATTTAATGTTCATGAAGCCCAAGGAAGACAAAGACTGTCCTCCAGGGACTGCACCATTTATCTTATACCTCAAAAGAGGTACATCTTAAATGTCCCTCCAGGAAATATTAGAAGCAACATAATCCATTACGCCCCTGGAGATACATGGGACACCAGGCATGACCACCTCATCCCACAGCTGAGATAAGGTGGGAAATCTGAGACTTAATGAGGTAAAGTCTGGCTTAGAAGTATCCTGTCATTGCAAAGGCCATTACATCACATATCTAGACGAGTGAAAAGGGAGTCACTGACCTGGAGCTCTCTGCCCTCATTTAAAAGAAAAATCATTTTCAACTGAGTCCAACACACATATTTATTGACCAGCTACCATGTGCCAACACCATCCATTTATTGAACACCTGAGTGCCTACTAGGTAGCTGGTGTGGTTCTAGACCTGGTCAAAAAAAAATAAAAATAAAACGGAAAGAAACACAGGGGCGGACAAAAGGCAGGTATAAGGCATGCTCTTTCTCGTGGAAGTTAAAACATAGCTGGGACAAGACTAACAGAAAAAAAAATTAGAGACTGAAGAATTATAAACACTTTATAATGAAGCGTGGATTGTTACGGTACAGTTTCCAAGTACAAAGATGATGAGAACAGCTGGGAAAGCAAAGGACATGGTGGGTCTGTGGGTCTGATAATGAATGTTCTTGAAAGCTAGGCAGCCAGCTGGGTCAGTGGAACTAGCCTAGGTTTGAGCAAAGAAAGATAATAGGATCTCACCCCAGCAGTTAGCATCTAGCTTTATTGCCTACCACCTAACCTCAGGCAAGATACAGAACTGCTTCCTCACCTGTATAATGGGACTAAAAATATCCATCTCATAGGGATGAAATAAGATAACATCGATGGAGCCTCAAATGTCAGATGCCTTCCTCCCTCCCTCCCTCCCTCCCTCCCTCCCTTCACTGGGAGAGCAACAGGGAACTCTTATCATCCTTAATCAGGGGAATGTGATATAATGAAGCTGTGTCCTCTCAAGATTATTCTGGCAGCACTATGAAGGACTTCTGGGGGTGGGAGGAGGGGAGGAAGGGGGTGGGGCAGATACAAGCTGCTCAAGCAGCTGCTGAGATGGTCCAGGGACGAGACAAAGTAGGTCTGGACCAGGAAGATGTACTGGAGGTGAGGAGAAGGTGGTCAAGCCTACACAGTACGGAGAAGGGAGAAATGACAAAAGCCAATGCTCTGTGGATTGATCTAATCACCAGGTCACCACCACTTTCTGACCCATTTAGAGTAACTGATGAGATGTGGTCCAAGGTCCATTTTTTTTTTTTTTTTTTGCGGTACGCGGGCCTCTCACTGTTGTGGCCTCTCCCGTTGCAGAGCACAGGCTCCGGACCTGCAGGCTCAGCGGCCATGGCTCACGGGCCCAGCCGCTCCGCGGCATGTGGGATCTTCCCGGACCGGGGCACGAACCCATGTCCCCTGCATCGGCAGGCAGACTCTCAACCACTGCACCACCAGGGAAGCCCCAAGCTCATTTTTTTAAACATATGTCAAGAACAGTTAGTTCTTCAGTGATCAATGAGAAATTATACTTTTAACTGCATTTTTAAAAAGAACAGTGCCAGTGAAGGCGTAGAATATCACCCAAGAAGCAACAGTCTTTAGGTTGGAATACTTAACCGGATGGTTCTCAGAGATACACCATCAACCTATGATAATGGTATTCTTACGTATTTTCTATGTAACGAGATAGCAAGGAAATTACCTAGACCTGTACTATCAGAAAGAAATATAATGCAAGCCATGGATGTAGTAATTTTAAATTTTTTAGCAGCCAGAAACAGGTGTAATTAATTTCAATAATATAGTCTATTTAGCCTAATATAGCCAGAAGTATTATTTCAACATATAACAAATACAGAAACACATTCATGAGATATTTTACATTCTTCTTCTCCTGAGTCTCAAAATTCAGTCTGAGACTTGCAGCGACATCTCCATTCGGACCAGGCACATTTCAAATGCTCAAAATGGCTCAGGGCTACTGTATTGGACAATGTAAACTTAGACAACCTTCAAGGATCCCTCTGAACACAAAGTACTTATTCAATTGAGTTTTCACTGGAATTTACCTTGAGGTAGCCTCTACTGCAGCTGAACATCTGGAGTGAGAGATTTTTAAATGCTAATCTAATCACATCAGTTCCCTGGCTTACAGCCCTGCAATGTCTTTACACTTTCCTTAAGACTGACCAGTTAGGGATCTCTCCCACTCAAGGAGAGTCTGTCACATTAAGTTTCATGGATTATTGAAATAATATCTTGATATCTTCTATACGAATAGAGATGCAAAGGTCTCTTAAAGCACAATCTCTCTACCTACATTGTCAAGTTGGCTTTCTAATGCACCAGCCCCAGAGCTGATCAGCTGAAAAACACCTTCGGCCAACGAGGGCTATTTTGAACCTGGCAATTAGCCTGCCTAGCAGCACCCAGAATGGTAGTTAAGAGCATGGGCTCAGAGCCCACTTGCCTGAGTTTGTATCCACTTACTAATTGCCTGGTCTTAGTAAATTGTATAACCTTTCTATGCCTCTATTTCCTCGCCTATTTCATAGGATTATAGTAAGGATTAAATGAGATAATACATAAAAATTATTTGGGCACGCTGTCGATCACCAATAATTCTCAGCCATTATTTTCATGGACTTCTCTGTCTTCCAGAAACACCAGTATCACGTTTCTCAACAATCTCAGAGAGGTCTGTAGGCAGCATTGCACAATGGAAAGAGCACAGCTGACCTGAGTTCACATCACTGCATTGACACCTAACACGGATGTGACCACCTGCCAGTTACTTAACCTGTCTGGGCCTCTGTTTTCTCATCTGCTAAATAAGAACAGCAACAAAATTGGATCCACTGAACAATAATGGTAAAGATTAGAAAACAAACAGAGTATGTCATCTGGCCCTTAGAAAATATAGTGCCTGCCCTCTCTTGAGTACCATTTACACATCCCTTCCCCTTCTCCATCAGCGCCTAATGAAACACATTAGTTTGGGAATGAGTTGGGATACATCTCTTCTGAGTGAAGTAAAGGCAAAGGAAAACTCTTCTGACAGGACCGTTTACTATTTCAATGGGCATCTGCTATCTTACCATGTCTTTAATCATCACTAAAATCCATCCTACATAAGCCATAGCAGGCCATCTGGGCCACTGGCTCCGAGAAGGACTATTCTATGAAGAACATGGTGACTTCCTTCCACAATGAGACATCCTCACAAGGTTAGAGAATGTCTCCTGAATATCCCCAACTTCCTTTAAAAGCCAACAAAGCATTTGTCATTCATGGGTGAGTCATCCATGGTGTCCTGGAAAGGACCGGTCAGAAGACAAGGTTTGGGACTTTGTCCTGGCTTTCAACCAGCTGTGACTTTGGGGAAGTCACTTGACCTTTGTGGATCAGAGACAGCACATCTGCTTCAGGGAGTTGTGGTGGAGAACAAATTTACATAATGTGTACTGAAAGCCCTAGGTCTCATTTACAAAGAGTTTTGCAAATCAACGTAAGGCAGGGATTTATCTAAGCCTGACTTCCATACTCTTGTGCGTTGGTAGCGTATTTTGGAAATTTGCCCTGAGATAAGGAATAGATCTCTTGCTTTATGTTCGTTGTGTCATCTCCTACCTTTTTGCCCAGTTCCAGAGTTAGGAACTGGAGATCCAGACCTCTGACTTTGAGAGCAGGGATAGGATGAGGCAAAGAGGCGAGAAGCCTGGGGCCAGGGTGACTCATGGCTGTGGAATTCATGAACGGGTGGAATGCTCTCTGCATTTCTCTTCCCTGTCAAGCTTCTGGGTTAGCAAGGTACAGATGATACACGGAGGAAACAGGCATATTTCTTTGCAGACCAAATTTTTATATATGGGCTTCCCTGGTGGCACAGTGGTTGAGTCTGCCTGCCGATGCAGGGGACGTGGGGTCGTGCCCCGACCCGGGAGGATCCCACATGCTGTGGAGCGGCTGGGCCAGTGGGCCATGGCCGCTGGGCCTGAGCATCCGGAGCCTGTGCTCTGCAACGGGAGAGGCCACAACAGTGAGAGGCCCGCATACCGCAAAAAAAAAATAATAATTTTTTTTACATATGCACACACACATACGTACGTGTGTGTGCGCGTGCGCCTGCCTCCAGCTATGAAGGAAGGCCAAGATCTAAGCAAATTATTCCTCTATTAGGTTGCATAAATCCAGAAACCAACATTGTGTTTTAAGAAAAGGGTTGTTGTAGAAAGTACAACATCTCTTCTTTTGTCTTCTTCACTGCCTTGGAGTTTGGCAAATTAAACCCCATAAATCCTTTGATATGATTAAAAATTTTTAATAAAAAATGTTAGGTGAAAAGAAAGAGAACTCCATTGACAAGCCATTAAAATTCTCAAACATCGTGAGCCTCTGAAGTCATGGTTTAGCAGGTGGGACATGGGGATGTGCAGGCTGTGTGAGAGGCGCCATGATGCCAGCATTTAAAAAAAAATAAAAATACAAAGATGATCCAAAACCTAAAGCAAATAAAGCCTGTATTACACGCTCATGCATAAAGCTACATAATCTTCTGTCCAAGTTGTGCTTTTGTTAAATGGATGCCAGGATTATTCTAGAACAATAGGAAAGGACCTCAAAGGGGACATTCCAAATACCTTGTGTGTGGATTTTCTCACACAGCTGTAGTTGTTACAACTCTATTAAACCAGCTGCTAATAATTTTCAAACGGTCCATTCGTTCTACCAGCGACCTTGAGCCACCACCAATTTCAGACCTCATCTTCATGTCTTAATCAACAGCCTCAAATGGAATCCCCTCCTCTTTCAACAGAGAAATGTATTTTGAAGAAAGATTGTTGATCGCATAGCTTCTTTGTCTTCAGGGAATTTGTATAATGTGGAATTCAACCTACAAACCCCAATCTTCCTGAAAGGAAAACGATTCCTCTGAGATTTCCTTCTCTACAGCAAGGTGAAAACAAAATTTTTTCCCCTTGTTTAACAGAACAGAATGCATGGATGGGTCTCTCAGGGCTCTGGAAAACTCTCTTGAATGTGCTTGATCAACAATGGGAACTCATCCAGGGCAAAAAAAAAAAAAAAAAAAAAAAAAAAAATGCCAGGAAAATATATCCTAAAGCTACTATAGATAAATCTAAGAAAACGTCACCTTCTCTATAATCAAGGGTGTGGCGAGGAAAAGAACTTACACAAGTGATTTCATCTTCAGATGTGATTTATTAATGGGACTGAAGATGATTCGGAGAGAAATCAACACCATGAAAAACAGAGTGCCAAGACGGAAAGGAATGTCCTTTTCTTAGGCTTGGAACCGAAAATATTTTTCTCTCTCGTGACCATCTTAACTTCAAAAGCAGAAGCAAGGAATGTCAATCCGTATGGAGCTCCGCTGGCCGCGTACTCTGTTTCCATTCTTTCCACCGAGAAGGGGAAAGGCAGCCCGTTGTAGGCCTCTGCCAGGAGAGACGAGAAAAAAAAAGATACCACTTGTTTTTAACTTTCCGAGGACACAGACAACTCAGGGAGAGCGAAAGCACAGAGATGGATAAAGATGACTTTGGAACGAAATTGTTAGATTTTAAAAATCAAGAAAGTGGGAGAATTCAAGAAATGTCAGAATTTCCAGTAACAAAAAGCGTGGGCTTCATAGTTTGTGTGCTAGGAAAATGCTTTTTCTTTGCCTCTTTTTGTTACTTCTTCAGTACTTTTATTCCAGGAAGAACTCGCCTTCATTACTATAAATATATCAACCTCTCATTTCCTAGAAATCCATCATCTCCTTTTCTAGTCGGTGTATTCTCTGTTCCACCTTCTGACTTTTTACCAATTCTCATCAAATTAGCTTTAAAAAAATCTTGATTTCCTGTACTAGCCATATTCTTTGTCCAAAAAAAAGAAAAAAAGAAAAAAGCCTGCCTTATCCTTTTACTCAACCAGAAAGGTACAGAGGGTATTAGGAATGCCATTTAGTCTTCAGGAATAAAGATGAAAAAGTGGCTTGGGGCATCTCTTTGTTCACTCTTGCTGGCAAGTTTCCAGGCAAAAGTATTTGGTAATCTCATGATAATTGGACAACACAGCCCATTATGCACTCCCTACGATGCAATATTGTTTCATGTCACAGCATGATGCAAGTGACATGAGCTTTGGTGTCGAGGACAAAGGCAGGGAGTGACCTCTGGGATTCCACAGCAAAGCACATGCCCTCTGACCTGGACACACGGGGCCAACCTGAGACATTCACCCGTACAATGAAGGTAAGCCAAAGCGTGGCCGTGTGAGTGGCGACAAGCCTCGACTGTTTCCCATCACCAACGGTGTTTAGCCTAACCACGTAAGAAAACAATGTATAACCATGGTTTATGGACACAGAGAGAGAACCGTGGAAGACAGATATGATATCTGACTGAAAGGTTTCATGTCCTGTGCAGCGTGCTAGCTTTTTATATGCTCGAAAAGGGACTCTAGAAGTAGATGAACAAATTTTCCAAAAGATGTTTGGGAGACTCTTCCAAACCAAGAGACTGGAAGATCACCAGTGTTCCTGAAAGAGGAACTTCAGGCGTTGCTGGGGTGATGACTGGAATTTCTGAGGTACATACATGCAAATGATGGTGGAACACAGACTGACAACAGATTTTGAGAATAAGGTCAGCCACGGCCTAGTCAGAGCCAGGGAAGCCTTATACATAGTTTTTATTGCCTAAAGAGCTACGAGCCATCACCAGATTTTATCAACTTTTAGTAGAATGTCAAGCAATGACGTATATATAGGTTGCACACTGCAGAAAAAGCCTGGTCTAAGAATCCTGCAGGCATATTAGAAGGATGGCAGAAGGAACATGATCAATGTGGAATCTAGTCTAGAGCATAAAGCATTCGAGGGAAGGGTGATGCCCGTTCACTGGTCTGAATATACCTATACATCAGTACCACGTGCAGCTTCTTAAGGAAGTGGTCCTGCATCCTGATCACCTGGGTACCCTGACGTGTCTGAAAGAGAGTGGATGACAAGAAAGACGTCCGACAGGTTTACTTGGGGGAGTTGATCTTCAGCAATTAGAGAGAACATAGAAGCCAAAGAATACGCATTACAGTGCATCCTAGGAGGTGTGGCAGTGCATTACACCTGCCAACTATGGGAGATAGAAACACTAGATTATGCGCTTCTAGAAGTCAGGATCTGGTCTTTCTGTCAATCTCCAAAGTTTAGCACAAACGCTCAATAAATGTTTGAACGAATGACCAAATGAATGAATAAGGGTGAAGGACAGGTCAATCCAGTGTCCAGCCTTTAAAATCGGGGTACCAGGCTGTCTGTCTTCAACTAACCAAGAGAAGTCTGGGCCGGGAAAGGCTGTGCAAACACCAAGAGCTGCCACAAATCAAAGAGCAGAGCAAGGGCTGCATAATCTGACAAAGAGAGTTTGCCAGCCCTGTTCGCTTTTAACCAGGCTCCCCCATACATACACCACATCCATCACTGGCATGACCTTCAAATTCAAAAGACAGAAGAAGCAGGATCCGCAACAGCAACAACAACCTGAGCTGGCCTGAGCTCGTTAAAGATCCCAACAGGGGAGCAAAGAGGCAAGTTTTACAAGATAAATGGCAGCAAGGCTGCAATTTCTGAGGCCTCTGTTTTAAAAGGGGTGCAGAGGAAGGGTGTGTACTAAGGAGTGGAAGTACTGACTTCCACCTAGGTTCCCCATTAGGCCAAAATTTTGCAAAACCAGGTGTGTGCAATTTGCCTATTAAAGTTCTCACCCTGGGGCAACTGACAAGACTTATCAGTCCTGGAAGAGGTGCGCTATGACCCCAAGGCAAGTTAAAGCATATCCGGAATATTTTAAGCTCCAAGAGAATCTTTTTGTTAAAGTGAAAGGGGATCATTTTGCTGAAACAACTGACTGGGAGGGAAAGAAATTAAGAGTGGAGTGTTCCCCAGGTTTGTGCAGAAATTAGACCATTATCTTCCAAAACAAAGGCTCAAGGTTAGATGGTGGTTCCAGAAGCAGAAGAAACATTTTCTATTGATGATTCTAAAAGCAGTGGTGCTTCAAAAGGAAATGTTCCAGCGAAGGGCGAAAGCACCAAGGTGGGCTGCCTTGCCTACTTGTTAAGGTTGAGTCAACACTCTTTTGAATACCAAGAGTTCTTAGAAAGGTAGATGGCTCTCCCTCCTCACCGGCTAACATGGTGGCAAGAGGGATAGATGTGGAGCGGCCCATGGGAACAGACGTCTGTGGCATTTCTTAAGAGGAGCTATTGGCTGCTGAAATGCTAAAATACAGGACAGCCTCAATTCTGTTTTCCAGACCAGCCAAGAGGGGCCAATGGATGCACCTGCATGGGAAATCACAGAGCCCTTGCTATGTTGTTATCAACAGCATTCATCTCAAATTATATGTTAACAGACCGCTCTGCATGTGAAACAGAGCTCCCTCCCCGCCAAACACTGACCGGATTCAGGGCAAAGTATTATCACACACGCTTTGTTCATACGCCGGGAAAACCAAGCGCTGTGTTTGACAATCACAAATTCACAGCGCTCCTTAAATTGCCAGGCACATTTATACCCACCCTGGGTCCTTATGACAGCTTATCTTTGGAAGCAGAAAGGGTTCTAAAATTATATTTAAAACCTCGTGAGGGTCACATCACAAGGAAATTTACGACCAAAGTTTTTCCTTCTAAATTTACTATGTAAACTACGTAAGAATAACTCGCAAAAGTCCTCTTGAATCACGGTTTCATCATTCTAACTATATAACATCTATAGATTCTAAGATGAGGCAAGGCAATCATGACCCCTGTGGATTTTGTGATAAACAGTTCATTTTTCTCATTAAAAAAGAGAAAAGAGAGATGGTACAGAAAAAAATTTACACTATGGGTTTGGCTTTGCTCCTCAAGATCTAGAGGGTTTTTGTGCTATTTAACAACTTAGTTACCTTGGGCAAGTCCTTGATCTCGTTTTCAATTTCACTCTCATTTCCAAAAACTGAGATTAAATAAATGGCCTCCAAGGTTCCTTGTAGTTTGAAAATCACAAGTAACAGGTAGGAAACCTCTAAGGTAATATCTTGAAGCAGTGATGGTCAGGATATAGGGATCTAGCTTGGCTGTATTCTCCAACTTAGCTGTATGACCCTGGGCAAGTTTACAACCTTTCTGAACCGTCTACAGAGGGAAGGGATTTAATGTAGATGTTCTGGGAGGTCCCTTCAAGTAGGTGGGCAATGAAAGGCCAACTGTGGACAACATGTAAGAACAAATAAGAAGGCGGCAGTGAAACAGGGAGCTGAGTGACCCCTCACCAGTACCAGGGTTAAACTATATGAACCAAGCAGAAGGAGAACTCTTCAGGCTACTTGATAAAAACCACAGTGAAAACCCTATCATCGCTTCAAAGTGCTACTTAACAACCTAGTTACCTTGGATAAGTCACTTGGAAAAGCTGCTCCATGAGTGAGTTTCCTCCCAACTAAATACCCTCTCCTTTGGTTTAAACCATTTGGAAACAGGAAGACCTCATGAACACCAAGGCGTTTGGGAGGGAGGGAGTCTGTGACTTTAAAACACATAATTGCAACTATGGGGAAGTAGTTCCCAACCAAGGATTTCCCCTCTCCCGCAGCCTTCTCCTTTAACGCTTCATCTCCACACTCTTTCCCAACACGCCTAGACAAGGCACAGACCCTTCCAAGCGGGGCTCCGGACCGTCTCCACCAATCAATCAAAATTGACACAAGAACTAGAAGCTATTTGCCAGCACTGTTGTAGTGGAATAAGCATAGATGGCCAAGACAGGAAACTGAAATTCCATCTCAGGCTTCTTAACTAACTTCTTACATTGTGGACTTTGGACAAATCACCATAGCCTTTCCAGAGATGCAAAATGAAGGGGTTGGGTTAGCCAGGATGATTTCATAGGTCCCTTCTAGCCTGAGAGGTCATTTCTTTGAATATCACCAGTGACTTGACATTCACTGCAGAAGATAGGAACTCCTTCCCTTTTGGACCCTGGCTCCTTCTGTTTTTTGTAGTTGACACCAGCTGTGTACCCATGGGTCAAGATTTAGAATGTGCTCACAGACTATGTCTGGATCCTGCAGGCGGCACCCCGGCATTTTATTTATAAAACTGGGATCCAGTATCATTGCCAACATGCAGTGGCTTGAATCCTGAGAGCTGGATACCCTTGAGTCATTATCAACTTTCGAAACAGGCACACATTCACTCAGCTGAACAGAAAGACGTTTCGAGCTTCAAAATAATCCCAGATTTACAGAAACATAGTGGAGTCAGGAAAAAGCAGAGAAAGTTTCAAGGGAGGCAACCACTTGAGCCACCTTCTTGCCACCCCACACCCCCATCTGTCTTTTGTACGAAATCAGAGATGTTCCACGAGTCGTGACACGGCTCCCTTCTCTCCTGCGAAAGCCAACACACCAGCTTCTTGGGTATGAGGCACCTCTTGATTATCATTTAGTAAGAGACAAACGGTTCAAGTCTGTTATTTGATTCCAAACAGGCATCACATGTTTGTTAGGCGACCTTGAGCATACTTTACCTTCTCCTGGGGAAAACACAAGCCTCCGTCTATCTCGATGAGGAAACATCCAAAGAGCAAAGCATTATGAGGACTCATGACTCTCTCTGGCACCTTCCCCTTCTCTCCAGGTGATGTATGTGAGGGGAGGGGGTACGGGATGGAGGAAAGAACTGGAAATGGTTAGGAATCAGATAGGTCCAGAGCACCAAGCGGTCCTCAACATCGGTCCCACGTGCAGGAGAGCCGATTCAAGTTGTCCTGGATCTAAAGTCCTGATGGGGGCATGAGCTCTGTACCATATGCCTAAAAGGTGACCTCATGCTGATTTCTGCTGGGGCAGCTGGAACAGGCCAGGATCGCTTGCCACAGTGATCTGAGTCACTGCTCAGCAACATCTCGGGGTTAACAAGATCACATGTTCCGCTGCTACTTAAAGCCTTGGAGGTACTTCAACCTCTTAACTTGGGTAAGCGGTAGAAGCCTGGCAGGTAGTGTCCAACTCCTCAAAATAACTTTGAAGAGACTTTCTTCCATTCTTGGAGCTTCTAAGCATGCCAAGGACATGACCATGAGTTCTGAGGCTATGACCACTGTTTTCGGTTCCTAACAAATGACTGTCAAGAAGAGACATTTCCTCAACTTTCTTCTTTCTATTCAACTGTTTCTTCTCTGCTGCTTCTAAAACAACATTCTTCTCACTCCCTATGGGACCTTTAAAGTTTGCAGGAAGAATAGAGGAAGGACATCAAACATCCTTAACAATATTTGTTCTGTACCCACTCTTTTATGTGTGGAGGGTTTTTCGTGGCAGTAGTGGTGATTGTTGTTTTGGGGACAAACAACACGTAAAAAAAGAAAGAATTTCCCTGAGCAACGAGGTCCTGCTGTAGAGCACAGGGAACTATATTCAATATCCCGTGATAAACCATAATGGAAAAGAATATGAAAAAGAATATATATATGTATAACTGAGTCGCTTTGCTCTACAGCAGAAATTAACACAACAAATATAGTCAATCAACTATATTTCAATAAAATTTTTAAAAAGAAAAAAATAATAATTGCCCTGCTTTTTCTCAGGAAGCCAAAGTGTCTGATCTATCAAATTTTGCAACAGGGTCATCTTCCTTTCTGCTGAGATTAATGCAGAAAATATCCTAAAAAGGTTACACTGACCACACAACATCGCTTTGAAACGGAATCTTCTTCCCTCCAAGCCACATCTTATCTCTTGGGGGCAATGTTTACTTAGCTGGTTCATTCATTCATTCGTTCACTAACCGAGCACTCAAGATCTATCACTTATCAGGCACCTTATTAGACCCCAGATCAGGGTGATCCTGTAGTCAAGGTCATTCTGATTCACAAATGGGTCAGTGAGCTGTGGCCCAACATCAGAAGGAACAGCTTCAAAACAGGACAGGCAGGCGGCCATATGGGGCAAGTCCTCGGTCAACAAGTGCATCTCTTTATTGTTAATAGGAAAAAAAAACCCAGACGCTAATTGGGTTGGTCAGTAGCAATCTCTTTGTAGATAGAAATCAACACAATGTCACATCCCTTTGTTTCTGCCAAAGGTATAATATGAAAAAAAACCCTGCATCCTATTGAATTGATGAATGACAGATATTCTGCTAACATGGCCTCCATGGTGGGAGGGAGGGGACGGGGCACTGGGGGATGGTGGTGGTGGTGAAGCACAGTAAGTAGCCTGCCACTAAGATGACACTTCCCAAACCTGTATCACTTGGTGTACTGTACCCTTAAGGTGCCCTGGAGGTACTGAATTCCTAGGGAAGAAAAGACGAAAGCCTATTCCGTAGCTCAAATTATTAGCAGCTACAAATATCAAGTTCTGACAGCACCTCTTTTCCTTTTCCTGCTTTCCTGCATGTGAGACAGTAAAGCACAAGCAGCTGTTCCTTTCCCCCTTGCCAGCCTAACGGTACTGAATTTCCAAGACCAGTGGTTCCTAAACCTGACTTCTAAGAACACACATTACAGGGTCCCACCCCAGACCTGCTAAATCCCTCTCCCATAGTAGAAGCTAAAAATCGGTTTTTAATAACCTTCTTTTTGTTTCCAAGTTCTCAGAGTGATTCTGAAGGTCCGCCCAGGTGAGGAATCACTACCCTATACCACAGTTAGGGTGATTTAAAAAAAAAACAAATTCGAAAGGAACTGTCCACCCCATCGCACCTGATTCCCCATACTTGTGGTTCCTCAAACATTTGCTTTCTGAGCAATGAAGAGAACAGAAGAGCCTCCTCCACCACCACCCAAATATCCAGCGATTAGCATACGAGACCCACAGATTCTTCACATTCTGAAGCTGTTAAAACAAACACCGTGTCTGGTGCAAAGTTTGCTCAGCAGCCCCCGTGGTTGTGTGGGCTCCCTTATCCACCTAAATGAACAAGCCAAGGCTGCTGATCCCAGGTAAAATGATAAATATATCAAAGGAGCTTAGACCCTGGATTCCATCCAGATTTCAGACCGAAAGATTGACTAATCCCTTGTTGGCAATACAAAAATAATAATACAAAAACAAAATCACCTGTTCTCGGCCACATCGAATAGCATCTTTCCTTGAAGTAGTAACTGTACTCAGGGTACTTCAACGTCAAGCTTAGCTTAGCCCACACAAGAAATAACTAAGGACACAGATGCAGGCCTTCTGTACAAGGTACCCTGGGAAAATGCAACTCCTGAGAATCGGCTGGGATGCAATGTGAAGATTAAAATTGGAATGAGTAAACAGGACCATGAAGAGAAAAGTCTTTTCATCTTCTGTCCATAACGCTCTTCTGCCCTCACTAGGCTAACGTTCACATGGTCCCGGCTTCAGAAAGGCTTTGACTTTCCTGCTATTCTCCTAGTCTCGCTTTAACACATACTTTATATTAGAATGCGTTCCAGGAAGCATATGGCAACAGAACTAGGTCAACCATTAACCAAATAACAGGAAACTGCTCTGCAGCGCACACCCTTCAAAAGCTCGCTTAATGAGCTGGCTCTTCAGAATATGTCCTTCAGTGAGGTTGGAACTAACAGGATCCATGGGTTTCTTTAACGCTGCAGTCACCTCATACCTAGAAGGTCTTCTGCACACCCTAGACTTTCAACAGTCTAAATCATTCCACTGAGATGTTCGAGAACCAAAGGCAAAGGTGAGGAAACATGTTTTCTGAAACTGCTTGACCATCTTCCAAGCGCATGACTAGTGTCCCGGCTCCACTGCTTCGTTCTTCCAATTCTGTTCAACTGATGGGAAACACTACATACTCATCTTTTCTCTCTGTAACTTGTCTGTATTCCTTGAGCTTCCGTACCACCATGAAATACACGCCATGATCCATTTAGACTTGATAAGCCGAATAAAGTCTTGGGAAAATACGTGTCTTCTTTTGTCATATAAAACTACGCATGAGTTTCCTCCAGAACCACCGGCCTTGAATCCTTGAGTACTGCTGAGTTTGAATGTTCCCTCTCCAGTGTTTCAGACTCAGCTCTACAAAATCTAACTTTACAATGGCCTGAAGAGTCATCCTACCGGTAAACGGTCGTGCTCAAATTAGTATTCTTCAGAAACTACCAACAATCAAACTCTCCTTGGCTTCTTCAACCGAGACTGCAATCTAGACATTCTTACTTCCAAAACATATTGAATATAGATTGTAGAGTTGGGCAGTTTCCTTTGATTAATACTAACTCTCATTTTTCAATGAAAATGTCAGTGCCAAATCTCCACTTAACTAAAGTTGAATGCTGGATTAGACGTCTAGGAGGGTTGCAGTAGCCACCAGTGCTTAAAAGGAACTAAGAGATTTTTGATTTCGGAAATGTCTGATTTCAGAGATGTTTGATTTCAGAAATCTAGGTGTGTTTGGGGAACAGATATTCAGGAGCAACATGCCCTTTTAAAAAGTGCTAGACTTGATTAACTAACTCAACCCATACTTATTGATTATGTACATCTGCCCCAGGCACTCAGCAAGACACTGACATACAGAGATGAACAAGGGAAACCCCACACCTGCCTTTCCACAGCTTCCAGCTAGTTCCATTCAGTAACTGACATGAGCCAAACCAGTGGTTGGCCTTCCAGTTGATTTGGCTAAATTTTAACTAAGTAAGGTCTTTTCCCCTGAAAACAGTCAACAAGGCTTCCTTGAGCACCAACCTAAGGAATGGCACGCTGGGCTAGAGGTCAAAGAAAAGCCTGTAAGAGTCATCCATATTGTGCAGTCTTTTGCATTCTGGACACCCCAATCTCTCCCATCAGGGCTATTCTTGGGAAACATCAGGTTTCTGTTTTCAGGGAGTTCGTTGTATAACCATAGTCAAAACAAAAACACCAGAACCTCATCTAAGGTACTTAATAAATAATCCATTACAGAATGCTCAAGATACTGCATACAGAGGTTAAGGTACTTTTCTTCCCCTTTACCAGATTTTGGGGTCGTGTTTCATTGAGGAGCACACTGGCTCTTAAAAGTCACCATATAATAAAAGATACTGCTCAGCCCCTAAAGCCAAGAAGTTAAATGTTTATCAGTCCCACCAGGACATGCTTCAAGGAGCCCCCTCCCAGGGATTTCAAGTGGACTCAAGTGTATTCGGACTCCTAATCAGATAGTCACTGTTTAACAGTGCCCTGCCTGTAATAACTGTTTTATAAAAACTGAAGGATGGGAGAAAGGGGAATTCGTATTTTTTATGCGCCCACAGCATATCAGGCTCTGCACCAGAGATTCACATTTGTGATCTTATTTATTCCCCACAAGAAGTTTACAAAGTGGAGTTTTTTTTCCAGATCAGGAAATTGAGGATCAGAGATTAAATCATCCACTCAAGGTCACACAGCTACTCTCTGGCTCTGAGGTCTATGTTCTTTCCACTACATACCATGGCCCTCACTGCCAAGGTCTTCACGGGCCTCCCAATCCTCATAGCAAAGGGTTCCCTTCGATGCGGTCTCTGCGTTAGAGTCAAGTGTTCCTTCCCGATATGAGAGCACGCTGCCCCCAATACAATCTCCAGGACCCTTCAAAGAGGGTCCAGGGCTTCCCTGGTGGCGCAGTGGTTGAGAGTCCGCCTGCCGATGCAGGGGACGCGGGTTCGTGCCCCGGTCCGGGAGGATCCCACATGCCGCGGAGCGGCTGGGCCCGTGAGCCGTGGCCGCTGAGCCTCCGCGTCCGGAGCCTGTGCTCCGCGGCGGGAGAGGCCACAGCGGTGAGAGGCCCTCAAAGTGCCCGAACACTGATGATGGAAAAAGGTCAGGACGGTTCCTGAGATACGAAGCAAGATGAACTCAGCGGGTCCTCCTGCCAATTGCCCTTGCCCTTACTCATCTGCTGGAGCATGCCAAGGCCTGCCTGGAATGACGCAGGCAAGGGTCACCAAGGGTCATCCTATACCCTTCCAGACTACTCCAAAATACTAGCTCGGGGCTGCAACAGGCTGGCTCCTTGAAAACCCACCAGTAACGTTTCAGAGGAATCGAACCTCTCAAAGGAACTCTTTGCATCCGTCAACCTCAGCATTAAACCCAGAGGGTACAGAGTAAAGCAGAGGTCTACAAGGTCTAGGAATCTGTGGACCTAATCCATTTTGGAAGTCCAAGTCCTAATATTGCCTGCTGGCTCCTCCTTTTTAATTCACAAAGGAGACACAATATATAATTTTCCCGTATACAGAAGTTCTGACCACACATTTACACAGAAAAATGCAGATGAGTACCACAGTTATGAAAGGCCCAACTTCTGCCATTAATAAAACTGGGCCTCTGACAACCACTCTTTCTACTCACCAGCCCCACAAAACTGAGCCCAGAAAGGCAGGCTTGGTGAAATTTAGAGCTACTTAACATAAATAAACATAAAGCCCTCCCTTGGGTTAGGAGGTGTGGCTAATTTTAGGTGACTGCTCCGTATCTGATGAAATCTGGAGCCTGGGCTTCCGATTGGTTTAATGCAACCCTCGTGCCTGCATCTACCCGACTCCACCTCAAAATTTTCTCCACTGGGGAGAACAAGTGGTAAGGTGGCTGAAAGAAGGAATTCATTCCTGTGCTGTGAGGTCTTCCCAGACAAACTGTCCAGTCTGCTCCAGCCCCCGGGCTGCTGAGGCGCTGCACCAGGGGCTGACAACCACAGGGTTGCAGCATTTAGGAAGAGCTGATGAGAGCCAGGCCTCACGGTGCTTCTGCTGATCTGCATCCGGGAGTATTCATTCAGGAGAGGCTGTGAGATCCTTCCGAGCAGGCAGCAGAAATTGAGAGGGCTCTTGGTGATCAAGTGCAACTCCGCTGGTCCCATTCCTAGGAACGGAAGATTGGAATACCCCATGCTTCAGATGCATACAGAACGGAGTCCCAGATACTAGAAACAAGTTCAGCTGATATGAGAATCCACTTTTCCAAGAGTCAGTGACTTCCTCTCTCTCTCTCTCTCCCTTTAACACAGCCGCGAAGTCCACTGAGTGTCCAGCCAAGTGTACTTGTGAATTTCGTGCCCTCTCAGGCCCGCGAGAGGACCCCATTCCAGCCTAGTGGCTTGACCTACTCGCTCATCAGCTTTCAGGTTTAACGAGGGAAAACAATCTCCCCTTCGAATTGTAGCTTTCTTTCCAGAAGAACTAGACAACCCTGATGGCTCTCTCCAGTTACACAGCAATTATGTAATTGCCGAGCTTCTGCAGAATCACTGGAACCATTCTGCAGCTTCCTCCTGACTACAGCTGCAGCACAATGTTCCGAGATGATTGCAGCCTTTGAACGGATGGCCGGTCTCAAAGCTGGACACAAAGGGACGTACAATGGGATTCCATCTCAAGCGCAAAGATGCTCCAGCCTAACGAAGCCCTTTCTCCTCCTCCCAGGCTGGGCCACTAACTCCTCCCTTTGCCCGCCCTACATGTGTGGGAAATATGGTTCACTCCATTTATGCTGACAGGTTCCAAAAGAGGCAGAAAATCAGCCGAAGTTTTGCCATGGACCATGCACAAGGTAATCATTTAGCACATCATGGGAAAGCTCCAGAAGAGGACAAGATGCAAAGCGGGGGTGGGGGTGGGGGGGAAGCATCTCTGTAGGCTTCCTGCACTGGCATGAAATGAGTGCTTCCCTTCCTTCTGCCAGCTCCAATCCTTCATGTTGACATTACACATCCTGTACTGTGGATCCACCCCCATGCTGCCGCTTGCCCAGCTGAATTATCTCCTGCGTCACAGCGGTGGTAACAGAACTGCTGGCTCGGCAGACTTGAAAGCACCATTTCAATGCTTAATGCATTCAGCAACTGGACATATTACCAGTGTGTCGGTCGGGGCTGGTTTGTGGCCCTCTCAGCAGCCATGCAATACTCAACCTAACCCTTCTGCTAACCAGATGGTCTGTTTGCCTCTTGGGACCAAACCATTCAACTTGACTTTATTAAATTCTATCAAAATGTGGGGACAGTTTACAGCAGTGTGTCTGGTTCATCTCCAACGGGGTTGCTAAGATGAAAATGACCTAAAAATAACTGGAAACTCGACTTCACACCAACAGTAAATATTTAAATGATCTGCCAGATTCCGCACCCCAGCGGCATTAACTACATGGTTCGCAAGTTATACTGTAAATATATACACACAAAGACACAGAAATACACGCATCTAAATAGGAATCCGTGGCCCACTGCCTCCAGCCAAGGGTTCACCACCCTCTGGCTCATTTAAATGTGGTTAAGGACAGCCATCTCCAACATAATCACTCCAATTACCAAAACAAAGAACCTAACTGGTAGAGCGATCCCACCTCCCCTGGGTTCGACCACCTAGACACACTGCAGGCGTGCCAGGGGCTCAGAGGGCCCTCAATAAATGTTTGATGAATGGAGATGAAAGGGCACACATTTCTTAAATATAACAGCATCTATAAAACACGTTTTATGAGAGTGAAGACACTAAATTCTTTCCAACTCTATCATCATCCCACAGCTACTAACTAGGAGCGCAAAGCCAGGCAGCGGCTAAATGTCAAGGAGCAAGCCACCTGCACAAGAGGCAGTGGATGGCCAGTAACTGATCATTGCAGATGAACTGCAGAGGCAGCCATTCATCTAGTACCTGGCAGGGTGCTGGGTGTTTTACATACATTATGCCTCTGAGCCTTCACCAGAGAGGGGATTTCACTCTAAAGATAAACTGGAGGTCAGGAGCAAATTAGGAACTTGACCCCAAGTGAAGCCAATCACTTTACTACAACCTGGTTGTCACAGATAAGTAAGGATTCTGCAACTTGGAAAGAACTGAGCACAGGTGAAGGTGGCATCCCCAAATCTAACACCCCCTGAGGTCTCAAGAAAAATGGAAAAATCTTTCCACTCCCAGAGCTTTTCTGGCAGCTAGGAAGTTCTAGTTTCAGCCCCTCCTCTTTTCCCACACTTTTTATTTTACTGAGGGCATTCCACATTATTATAACCAAGACCACACCCACAGCTTAAGCCTCCATTTCTTTCATTTTGGCGTCCACCCTTTGACACCAAAACTCTCTCATTTGAGGGGCTTCCATGGTGGCGCAGTGGTTGAGAATCTGCCTGCCAATGCAGGGGACATGGGTTCGAGCCCTGGTCCGGGAAGATCCCACATGCCATGGAGCAACTAAGCCCGTGTGCCACAACTACTGAGCCTGCACTCTAGAGCCCATGAGCCACAACTACTGAGCCCGTGTGCCACAACTACTGAGCCCGTGTGCCACAACTACTGAGCCTCGGCTCTAGAGCCCACGAGCCACTACTACTGAAGCCCGCGAGCCACTACTACTGAAGACGAGCCACAACTACTGAGCCCATGTTCTGCAACAACAGAAGCCACCGCAACGAGAAGCCCGCGCACCGCAACGAAGAGTAGCTCCCGCTCGCCGCAACTAGAGAAAGCTCTCCCCAGCAACGAAGACCCGATGCAGCGAAAAATAAATAAATAAAATAAATAAATTTATTTTTTTAAAAAAGTCTCTCATTTGAGAGCATCCTAGAGAGCGGAACACAGTAAATAAATACCTGGTTACTTTTTCCTCTCCTCCTCAAGTATCGCTGCACACAATTTTAAGTGGCGACTATACATTTTTTTAAGAATTAAAAAAAAATTCCACCGCCACCCTTGTCTCTCTGGAAACGTTCAAAATGTAAAAATAAATAAATAAATAAGGCGTCATGGGGAATCTGCTTTGAAAGGTGAAAAAATCACTGCTGTGCTACCCAAGAACCACTTACATGTTCTCCATCTCTGCCACCACCATCACCAGCACGCTGTCAGGAGGCACCAATGAATGTTCTTCTGACTCGGCACAGACCAGGCTAGTTAAGTCCTGTTAGGCCCTATCAACACCCGTCCACATTTTGAAATATCACCTACCCTGAAGGCACTCTAAAATTAGCCTCCTTACCCCTGAGATCTCTAAGCATCTGATATTACAGTACATTAGTAAGACCAAGTGGACATGTACTATTAAAATAAACATTTGCACAGAGAAGACCAAAGCAATTCAAAGCAAGGACACAGGACAGCCCTCAAGCTGGCTCAGAGCTACCTATCGTAGTGAAGTCATAAAGAGGCAACCAACATTTATGTGGAACAGCACAGGCCAGTATTTTCACTGAACAAATACAGTGTTCTTAGACAAAGCATTTTTGCCAGAATGATGCCAAACAAGAGGAACAAAAATGACATCGTTCTTCGAAAATGCTTGAAGAAGTTCACACTGATTAAAAATTGTTCCCACACCACTGCAGGGAATATTTCTGCAAGGTGGGATAGTAAGTGCACTTCTCCAAGAGGACATGGCATCATTCTTGGGTGGTTTACAAATCCCTACTGAACGCACATGCAGATGTAGAGTGCTGCGGAGTCCATAGCCAGCCAGACCAGAGGCTCACAATCTGGAAAAGTCTACCTGTGAATGGACAACAGCAACGAGGACTACTCATCACATAAGACAGACATGGCACAAAACTAATCCAAACACAGAGTCTAAGACGAAGGACAAGACAATTCACACCTGGTAAAGCCCTCAGAGCAGACCTCTACCTCAGTTTCTCTATCCCTGAGGAAGAAAGACACTATCATTTTTCCAGTGCCCATTATGAACCAGAACCCCTATACACATAATACCTTTTTTTTTTTTTTTTTTTTTTTTTTGCGGTACGCGGGTCTCTCACTGTTGGGGCCTCTCCCGTTGTGGAGCACAGGCTCCGGACGCGCAGGCTCAGCAGCCATGGTTCACAGGCGCAGCCGCTCTGCAGCATGTGGGATCTTCCCGGACCGGGGCACGAACCCGTGTCCCCTGCATCGGCAGTCAGACTCTCAACCACTGCGCCACCAGGGAAGCCCTACACATAATACTTTTTAGCCTTTATGTCAGTTCTACAGATTCATATTATTATCTCCATTTTATTGGGTAGGAAATCAAGGGAACAGAGAGGTTAAGTGACTTATTCAAGGTCACACAGCTAGGAAGGAACAGAGAAAAATTTCATCCGGTGCTTGCGCAACACCCAAAGAGTGCTCCACCCACTACACACCATTTCCTTAAAGACCCAAGCACAAAGAACTGCATGCTCACACAGAAATTCTGAGAAATTTGCATTCCTGATTCTTCAGGAAAAGTAAATGCCTTCTCCCCAGCAAGAATATCCTGTCTGTCTGCCTATCTAGCTATGTAAAATATATTTACATACTTCTACATAAATACATACACATACCCCCATATACCCATATACCCATAGACATGGCAGCCGAGTTCCTAATTGTTCAAACAGTTCAATGCAATGAAGTTCCGCCATGGTGTGCAGATTTTAATTGCGTTACTTTCCCATATAACTGCATGTCAGAAAGGGAAGGCTGCCAAGTGACAATCTGGCCCAGTGATTCACAGTGTCACACTGACATACCCACTTCTGATACAGGTTGTTTATACTTCCTAGAAATCATTGACTTCATTTAAGAGATAACAGTAAAGGATGTCCCCCAGCAGTGATATGTTCTTTTTCTCTTGGAATACACTAGCGGCAAATGTCAGGAATTTGGACAAGAAGGGGGATCCTATAAAGTTAAAAGCCCTCGCTCCGTACTCCTCAGACCTTAATGATCATGCTGATAAGGCAGCATCTTAAACACACATGACTCTCGTTTTCATTTTAAGACTATGCCTTATAAAGTAAAGATCTATTCAAATGAATCACATTAAATCTACTGAACAGGTATCATGGGCTGAGAAAAAATCTAGCCAATGTTCAATTTTTTATGCTTCAAGATTCCCATGTGCTGACTTATTAATGTTTTTCAGCCATATTTGACTCAAAAACTTGAAAATTTATTTTTCTGTAGACATCAATACGAGCCATATAATATGTGTGTGGTCACAGACAAGATGATGTTGCCACCAACTTTTTTACTAAAATGGGGAAAAAGATGATGGGAAGTTGGCAAGAAGGGACAAAGGACCAGGAGGAACGTACTGGGAACATCGGAAATTCACTGTTCAGAAGCTGCTTCAGAGAAGATCGCTAACACTTACCTGTGCTGGGGTCAATTTTGTTAATTGTAGTTGATGTCTAGAAATGGGGTTATGAATATAATTATCATGAAGCAGCAATCGGGCAATCACAATCTAATTAAACCCACTGACTCGATTATCTTGTTTTTCCCTTAATAATCACATAACATTTAACACTTGCTCATTTCAGGACCTGTGGGTGATGTTCACTCATTATTAACAAGCTACAGCCACTGGTCAGAGAAACACTGGGTGAGGGATTCACGTGAGTCCGCCAAGGGGTGGGGAGAAATTTCAGGGGCATCTGAAATCTGTTCTTCAATCCCCCTTCACTGCTCAGCCTCCCAAAATTACTAATGAGAGGCAAAGCCACGGCAGAAGATGGAAAGAATGAGGAGAACTTCCACGCAAGCGTAAGGATACGATTCTGCTTTCTTAAACGGGTGCTATTTTATGTGATCTATATAATGTGCTTTTTCACATTTTAATGCAATCTGTCTTGGGAGCGGTGATTTTCTTCTCAGGATAATAGAGGATTCCTCCACCAGGCCTAAATACATAAACTTTACACATTTACCTCCTCCGACATGCTCTAAAGCTCCCTCCCGTCCCTGGCTCTCATGTTGAGTGTGTTCTCAAATTCAATGTCCTGTTCCCAAGTGGACGTCACTGCACCCACAAAGAGACACTGACCCAATTCACCTTCACTTTCTGCAGTGCTCCCGAGGGTAGCCCGGGTAGACTTCTCTTCAAAAATTTAAGAAGACTGAAGGGGCTTCCCTGGTGGCGCAGTGGTTGGGAGCCCGCCTGCAGATATAGGGGGCGCGGGTTCGTGCCCCGGTCCGGGAGGATCCCACGTGCCGCGGAGCGGCTGGGCCCGTGAGCCATGGCCGCTGGGCCTGTGCTCTGCAACAGGAGAGGCCACAACAGTGAGGGGCCCGCGTACCACAAAAAAAAAAAAAAAGAAGAAGAAGAAACATGTAAAGGACTGGTGTCTGAGACAGGCTGGTCTGAGGGAGCATCTTAGATGGCTGGGCACTATAGCTCAGGCCAAAGACAGTCCCTGTGGCTCTAAAATGAGAAATTCCATGGGACTTTCCTGGTGGTCCAATGGTTAAAGACTCCGCACTCCCAACGCAGGGGACAGGGTTCGATCCCCGGTCAGGGAACTAGATCCTGCATGCCACCACTAAAGATGCCGCAACTAAGACCTGGCAGAGGCAAATAAATAAATAAATATTTAAATTAAAAAAAAAAAAAAAGACTCCGTGCTTCCACTGCAGGGGGCATGGGTTTGATCCCTGGTTGGGGAACTAAGATCCCACATGCCACAAGGTGTGGCCATAAATAAATAAATGAATAAAATTAGAAATTCCACCCACAGGACTGCACGCTTTGGTACAGTTCAATATTACTCTCTTCAACTATGTAGTTATTTTTTTCTGAGCCGTTTTCCCATTAAAGGACTTTATCTAAGAAAACAATGGTTCTTATAAGTTTGGTAGATAATGATACGGATGATGGGTAAAAGTGGGTGACTCTGTGACCTCCTCTAGGACGCTTCAGACACAGGACACACGCTTATCCTCCTACCCAGGTTTTGGGTATGAGTCTGTCTAGGGACAGATGATCACCTGAACAGACCATGGCAAAGTTAAGATTTTTATAAAACCACCACCAGTTGCTTCAAGGTTAAAGAGTCTACTCAGCAATTAACACCAACCGCCTGTCCTACAGAAAAGCTACTGCCCTGGATATCTGAGGGATATCTGGACCTGCTCCACGGCCCTTAGTACAGCCTGTTACTCTATTAAGGGCATTTGTGGTCATACCTGAACAACAGCTTCCTTACTGTACTGTGATGTTTCAGGGAGGGGCAAATAAAACCAAAACATCCATCATGTCTCCATGATCTAAATAGAGCACATGGTGATCACTAAGGGCGTGGAAGATACTAGCACCCATGCTTTGAAGCGCATCTGCACTATTTTCCAACAACGACCCTTAAGACAGTGGACCTAATTTTCAAATATGTCTCTGTGGCTTTTGAAAACATTTCTCCTGTTTGCAGTAACCAGAGCCAGTACAGGGCACTCAGACTTTCAAAAGGGGCCCTAAGAAGAGAAAAAGTTAAGACACCTTCTCTACTTAAAAAAAAAAGTCATACAGCATTATCTTTCTGCTTGTAACAGGGAGGGGCGCCTTTTAAACAGCCACGTGTATAACTACGTTACACTACTGAACTTGATACAGTACAATTTCTTTTTTAATTTATTCTCTAAATTTCCCCCTACATGGTCTCTTGGGCTTTTCTTTTTTACCATCTCCTCTGTAACTCAGAAGAACAAAGAAAGGGCACTCTTTAGTTAAACACACTTTGTCAAGCTATTACAATAAGTTATATCTCTCATATCAACTAATATATTACAATTAATTTTCCATTAAGCTCAGAGTTCCTTCCAGAACACCAGGATAGACTCCTGGCATAAGCAACTGGAAGAGACAAACCATCCGAAACATAAGCTATTAGCAAACTAAATAATAGCCAGGGCCAGTTCCCAGAAGCTGAGAGCCAGGAGGTGGTCCCCCCATGTGTGCATCCTGGCTCCCCCATTACACAGCTCCATGAAACTTGGGTAAATTACTTCCCCGACTTCAGCTTTCTCTACCGTAGGAAAAGTCCCTGGTTCATATTAAATGTTAAACAAATGTTACCTAGTATTAATATTAACTATGAGTCACTCCAAGAAGGGAAATAGCGTTCTGTTAACGGTTTATGTGATATTCCCACTCTATAGAGGAGTTGGCAGAATTTTTTGATGAAGCAATCATATTTAATCTCCTTATGGAAGGTCTTCTTACCCAACATCAGAAGGGACGATACTCAGTTGACAGCAGAAGAGGGGGAGAAGTTTTTTTTTATTGAAGTATAGTTGATTTACAATGTTGTGTTAATTTCTGCTGTGCAGCGAAGCGACTCAGTTACATACATATTTACATTCTTTTTTATATTCTTTTCCATTATGGTTTATCCCAGGAAATTGGATATAGTTCCCTGTGCTATACAGTAGGACCTCATTGCTTACCCATTCTAACTGTAATAGTTTGCATCTACTAACCCCAAAGTCCCAGTCCATCCTTCCCCCGAGGGGGAGAAGTTCTTGTAGCTGAACTTTGACATTCAAATGAAAATGGTCTCTTCCACCCAGATCCCTTTGCCAGTTATCATTATGAAATACTAATTAACAGTCTTCAGTGAAGACCATTTAAGTTAGAAACCATTGAAGAGAAAAGATTCTGCGTGATAAGTACTTGTTATTGAAATCTTTACATAATATCTAGCTGGTATCTATGTTTTGGCCATCTTCAGCCGATAACCCAGTGTTCAAATTTTACCCCACGTGTAGGACCCCCAGATCAGGTCCAATCTGGGTTGGGTAATTGATGTGGGATTGCTGACTAACTGGTCACACAGAGGGATGATGTAATTACAGATTAGAATAGCTAAACGTTCTGGACCACGGTGGCCTTATTTTTGATTTTAAAATGCCAAGATTGGATTGACAGACCAGCCTGTGATGCAGGGCTCCAGCAAATGGCTTAATTCCAAACTGGACACAGGTAGTCATCACGGTCTATGCCTTTCCCCTCCGAAGTAAGCACATCTTTGTTCCTCACTTCTTCTAACACCCAGGGCGCAGGTAGAGAAGCTCTATGGATAACCTTAGCAAGGACTATCACATGTTCTGCCCATTAATAATGCAACTACTTTCTGCTGTGCTCTATTCTCTACTTTGCTCCTTTTCCAGGAAAATCTCCACCTAACTCTACTTACTTAATCAGCTCCTGCAAGTTTCCATCTGCCCTTCGGCAGAAACGCCGTATTTGTAACCCCAAAGTCACATAAATTGTCTCCCAAGCCCAATTCTATGTTTTACAATAAGAACTGACCAAAGAATGTGGGTCTGAACACTGGTCTTCATATTTCACATGCAATAGGTACTAAATTACAAGGTCTTTTTTCACTTGCTTTATTGTTTTCTTAAAAGCAACGCCTTTCTTCCTGTAGGCTCTTCCCAGTGGACAGACCTCTTCTCTTCTGACTTGTCGATCATTCTCCTGCCTCTCTTCTCCTCTTCCTTCTCCCATCCGAGCAGTCTCTCCATCCCAGCAAGTTTCCACCACGTAATTATGTCAATGCTTTAGCTTACTTTTCTGTTAGCTTAACAACCCTATTTTCTACCTGTGCTGAAAAATGCTACTGTTTGCTTTTCTGATGGGCTAATCCGTGTATCCTTTCAAGGCCTAACTTCCCCTACCATGATAGCAGCTGGAGCACTGATTCACAGGTGCCTTCCAAAGCTTTTCATTAGCAATAGAAATGAGATGGTTTAGAAACCCATTTCTTAATCTGCAGGTGAGTATTGGAACCTCTGTGCAGCAAACATCTTTCAAGTATCCCACATTGTGCCCCTACACAATTATTTTCTGCCTAATAAGTACAATGGTAATAGGCACATTTGTCCCGTTAAAAGGGAGAACGTTCCCTCAAAGGAGATCAGCACCCTGCCTTTCCCCCACCCTCTCTGGCTTTACCAGCTCAAGAGAAAAGCACTCAGCTGACATGAGCAAAACTGAAGGACAGTGACTCTCCCTTCTTAAATCTCAACAGGGAGGAGAAGAATTCCAAAATGTGAAGGTCTTCGCTCGTGTTGTGGTTCGACTGGCCAGACGAGGGCTTAGGGAGCGAACTGGCCTTCCCCAGCCAGGCTGTGTGGCAGCTAAGCTGCTCCACAAATCCTGGGCTTCAATACTTCTGACACAGTTGTCTCGCCGGGGCCTCGAGCTCCTTTTGTACTCAAACCAATCTGAATGCAAAGATAAGCCTTGCCTACTCATCTCGGACAAATGCTTAATTTCCTACTAAGTGATCCTAACACATTTTCATCAGGACCCACTGGTTGCCTGTGGAATTTTCCCCATCTCTCCTTGCATGGTCTTTGTGAAAAGTCTACTCGAAAGCCTGGCAAGTAACTTTCTGAATTAAGCAGTCTTCAAGGATTTATTTTGTGAACAAATAAGGACCTCCCCACCTTCCCTTCACCCTCTGGAGCAGGCTCTGCTCTCTCAATGAAGTTGGGGGTAAGCTGTGGACAGAGCCGGCAGAAGTGCTTTCTTAATATTCAGAAGCAACACGCAGTGAACTAAACAAGCAAACACATGAAAGCAAGGAAATCAATACCAAAATACCCATGACCTGGCACAAAAAGAAACCTTCCCTCCAAGAATAACGCAAGAAAAAAACCCTCTCCGGCTACGAATTAGGCAAGAAAGCTTTGAAGACACCAAGTCACGTGCTCACCAAAATTAAAAGACAATGCACTTGCAGGTGAACCATATGGGTAACCTCTCAGCCCACACTACTCCTCTGCCTCTTGTCCTTCCAAGCCCTGAAAAATCCAACTTGGTGTTGGAGCCACAAATCCCAAGACTACAAACCCTATGTATACACCAACTGATAAGGACAGGATCCCTTAGAAAGTAGATATATTTTACAATAGCATTTCTGAGCAGAAAATGTAAATTGCTCAGTGTGTGCAGTTCTCCAGGTACAAAGTTCAAGGGGACAAAAGATTCAAAAGAGCTTCCTAATAAACTGTCAATGCAACCTAAATTCATAAAAATCCATTTTCCTTCACTTGCAAACTTCTCCTCCTAGGTTTTATAAATCCCAGAGACAGTTCCATTTAGGATTATCTTCTTTCCAATGCCCCCCCTATTTTTTTTTTTTTTTTTTTTTTTTTCTTCATCAGTACTGGCATGCAAACCATGCTGTTTTAACTTCTTTCCTGTTCTCCCAGTTCTTCTGGAACATTTTATTTTCGACAGTCAACTCATCTGGAGGAATGCCACACTGAGGTCCAACTGTTTATAGCGTTAACTGTGTTTCTGCCAGAAGTCCACATCCAGCCCTACCTTCTCCAGACTGCCTCCTGGATTAAGAATTTATGCTTTCGTTTGGAAGAAGCTTAGAAAATGTGGAAACTTCCAAACATCACTCTTCTTCTTTACAAAGTTACTCTCACTTGTCTAAGAGGAATCAGAAATGGAAACCTGTCATCACCCTTCTTCAAGTACTGTCCCATCCCTCTCTCATGGTTAAATGTTGCACGTGCTGTTCAAACGCATTTTAAGGATGACTTCATGTCTACTGGGGCATGGGAAATAGCTAGCCATGGGTCTGCAAGAGAGAACTGGGCCTCAAGAAGATACATAGAGGGCACATTTTTGGATGAGTCTGGAACACTGGGAAGCCACCAGTCATCGTTTTAGACTGGATTTCACTCTCTTGGCCATTCATCAGTATTACAAAATGGCATCTCTGCAAGAAGCCAACTGAAATCTGTACCAGGTTGCAAAACAGATCCTCGGAGTCCAATTGTGGGCACTCTGGTAAGTTGCAGTAGACCCAGACAAACTTCCAAAGAAGGGCATTTGAAAAGGACTCCCCAGCCCTGGATGACAGAACTACAGAGAGGAGGACAATTAGAAGAAAATCACAGCTACAGACCCAAGAGCTAAAAGTCCCACGAACAGAATTGGCCTCTGGCGCGTATCACTTCTATGAATGACCGTGCTCGGCCCCAGGCTCCCCAACATGCTACACTCAGCTACCAAAAATCAATACTCCTGCCCCACTAGCGTGGGATTTCAGGGTTTCTCAGACAGCCTTGCACTCTGGAGAGGAGAGTTGGTGTTTCACAAACCGCTACAATCGTGGGCAGTAGGGCAGTGGAAAGGGCACTGGACTGGGAGTCAGCCGACCTAAGTTCTAGGCCTGGCTTTATTACAAATGAACTCTCTGACCTGTGCAAGTCACCTCACGTCTCTCTGCCAGTTTCCTCCTCAGTACAATGCAGGGGGAAGGGCAGATGTGAAGGAGATGATCTCTCTAAGGCACAAAAAAACTAGCTTCTCAATGAAAAGTTCTGAAAGGTGACTATCAGACACTTAATATTCATCACTTAGGGTGTTACCAAGTAGTCAATTTTTAAATGATTTTTATGTTAATTTCTACTTGGGAAATAATGTATTTGTCCATAACCCCCAAAATCTCAGCTTAATTCCAATGTTCCCCGGAGTTCTTTCATAATACAATCAATGCCTCTTTTCTTTTCCTCTCTTATTTTTTTAAGCAACCTTCCCCAAACTAAGGCTTGTGCTATTAAAAGAGCTTAGAACTTCCCATTTCCTTGCTAGGGCTAAAATTAAACTGTCCATTCCTTAGGGCCCAACATAACATCTGCCAGATGTCTTGGCGTATCACACAAGAAGAGGAATTTTCTTCTAACATTATCTACTTTCCTCTCTGTTTGCTCATAATCAATTAATAGGTCACCAACACCCAGCTAATGTTTCCCTCAAAGCCACCAACTTCCTAAGTATGTGAACTTCAAAAGATGCTTGCTTTCACATACACACACACACACACACACACACACACACACACACACACACTCTCATGGACACTTGATTTTTTTTTTTTCAGCTCACTAGATCTTAGTAATAGACACTGGAAATATTTCCCCCACTTCTTCTGAATTTCTTAGTTTCCATATACCAATATCCAATCATACACCCATGTCAGGTCCTTTCCAATCTTAGTTCATTATTTATGTATTTCCTAATTTGTGAGTGTGGCATTCATTGTGAAATAGCCTCTCTATTCCCCAGCCATCAACTTGAAACATTCAATGCAGCTTTGTCAGTGTTCTGTCCCATGAGGCAGTGAACTATAAGTCTGATAAAGGACATACCACAAAGAAGATAAGTAAGGTTACCTTAACCAAGAAACCTCAATACCAGGAAAGAATCCAAGATAGACTAGACCCTATTAAACTCCATCACACTGAAAACGGGACTCTTTCCCAAGGCAACTTTACCATTCTTTCCTTTCAGGAAAACTGACCACAAGTACTTTAAACTCCATTAGTACAGTTGGATTTCTTTTTTCCCCTACTGTCTTCCAGAAGACTCATTAGAAAGAAAATTTTTAAAATATATATATATAGACACATATATATGCAAAATAATTATTTCATCTAAAAGTTGTCTCCAACTCCAAAGAGTAAGGAAAAAAACAAGTCCTGGAGGAATGTGATCAATGAATTAGATGGACATAAATCTAATGTGAGAAGGATTATGGAATCCGAAGACCACAAGAATGTTCTTTATGGCAGTGTGCATCACAGCTCACATATACTTCTCCAGAATGATTTCTCTCTGTGATATATTAGAACAAATTAGGTAAAAACTTGCCTAACGAGCCTCATCAACTTGACGTCTCAAAAACAAAAAGGATCTCTGAGCTTTGACATCAAATGAGAAGGTTCCATTGGACACTTTTTATTTCTCTCATAGTGGTTTATCCTAAATACTTGTCCCATTTCAAATGCATATATCTAGAAAAATGCAAGAAACCATGTCTTGAATATAATGGTACTTTTCATGTTGGTGAAGAGCATCAGAGATGGATGTGTCTCTTAGGTAACCAGTTAGAACACATTCTCAAACTCCAAAATGCCTCTTAGATACCTAATTTTTTCCCTCCAGAAAACCTCAGCTCTAAGGCTGAATATCTGGTTGCAAAGTAAAAACTATGAGTCAAAAAACCTGGTTGCTGGACTGGCAACCAGTGTGTCAGCTTTTTTCCCTACTGAAAGAAGTAATTAACCAGATTTCCTGGTATCAACATCAACAACAAAGACATCATGTAGGTTTGCTTCAAGATCAACTATAATGTACTTATGTTTACATAGACATATATGGTTAATTAGATGCAAAACTATCTGGTAATTACTTCCCCAAATAACTCTTTTTATCCCATTGCATTTGAACTTCCGAGTTTGAATATGTAGCAAATACATCCATGCATTAGTAATTTTAAATATAACACTGCTGACATTCTACTTAAGAGCAAAAGTAATGGTATCAAAGAGTAACATTCAATAAATGAATAATGAAAGGTATGATTCCAAGTAAGATTTTTTAAGTGCTCTTGGAAAGCCCTAGATTTTTAATAAAGAAGCAGAGCTCTGAAGAGAAGTATTTTTAAATGAGCATACACATCAAATGCAAGTCTTGAAAACCATACATCTTCGTCTGCAAAAACAGGGTTTTACTCCATTGACCATGGACAATTATTAGCTAAAAAAACCATGTATTTCTCCTCTCCTTTCACACCCGTCAGAAGAACAATAACCCTCAATTAATGACACAACAGTTTGGTTTGAAAAATGTGATGTTGTCATATACAGCACTGAGCATTTACTGAATGACACTGCTCCCAGTTACTCAACAGAATATAATTACATCTGGAATCTCAAAACCACCTCAATCTGCACCAAAAATACTGTGGACATAAAGAACTTTACACACACACAAATCTGACACATAATGAGAAAGCAAAGCAAGAAAAAAGCTGGTATAAGTCGCTCACCAATGTGTTCCTTATTTCTGTTGAAGCTGGTACCTTGCTATATTTCTCCTTAGTTGAAAACGAGGTCCAATCAGCCTCCTTACAATATATTATTAATTGGTTCTGAATCTCCTCCAAGTTTTCATTCCACTGTGGAGCCTTCCTCACCTATCTTCAAGAGTCCGTCTAAAATTCTTCCAACATCTTCCCTCATCCTCAAGATGGCTACCTTACCTAATGGAAAAGCAACATCTTCATGGTTGGCTTTTATAAATTCCTCAAGCATTTCAGGATTTAGTTCTTTACTTGGATCAACTACATACATTCTCTAGAACTAATCTGTGAAGAACTCCAATCAGTGTGTGTGGACTGGGTAGGTTTGGGTCCTTTCTTCAAATCATCCTCACAAAATGTCCTCCTCTAAGACTAATAAATTCCTCCCAATTAGAAAGGTGAAGCTACCTGGACAGAGGGTTTTCTCAACTGACATAATACTTTAAAATTTTGTTTCCATAGTGACATTGTTAAGAAGACATCTGACATTTCTGAAGACTTAACAATACTTGAGAACACAGAGAAAAACAGCAGAATGGAAGGGAAGAGGGAAAACAAAGGAACTAAAAGAAGGCCTAATACACAAATGGAGCATCTTGAAAAGAAATGTAGACCTTCAAGAAACTGGTGTCAGCCAGTCTTAGAGTTCCTCTGAGATCTTGCAGGATTTGCTGTTGCTGCTGTTGTTTTGCAGAAATCAACCCCAACCAGACAATAAAGTCTTGCAATGCATCAAAACATGATGATAACCAAGCCCCAGAACTCCAAAAATCTCAGCTCAGGGCCACCACCATCTTCACAATGAGGAAATCACATTTCCTGACGACTTGCAGGAGACCTGGAGCAGCTTAAAGTTGTGTGAAGACCTCAGTGGAAAAATGTTTAAGGTTTTCCTTGCCTTTCCCGAAGGAGGTCAAAACCCTCAGGTCCACTCAAAAGGAGAGAAAAAAAATTCCAAAAGTTTACTTTAAATTGGCAACAAACGCCTCCATAACTTGTGAAAGCACTCCTTAGGTGGGAGGAAAATGCGAGCAGCCCTTCCAAGCCCCTCATTTCCTTGCATAATGAACAGATAGTGAGGAGCCACCACAAGATTCACCCCCTGGAAAGGGAGAAGGAGAAGGCTGGCAGGCCTCCTCCTCCAGCCATCACCAACAGAGCTTCAAAATGGAGACATCCATAATTTTATAAACACTTCTCAGCTTTGTCTCCTGGAAACCCGCTCTCCTCCATTTTCTGGTGGAGTTACAACATGACACGGGCTTACCTGACTCAGTTCCCAGCTCTCAACCAAACTAGTTACTTCCTCAAAAATCCTGCAAGCCACCTCCAGAAACAAAACCAAAGCAAACCAAACAGCCAACACAGACACTCAGACACAGCCCCCCGGGAGCCCTGGGAGAAAGCCCCAACTGGTTGGTCTTTTCCCATCCCAGACGCGTGCTTAAAAATGAAACTTTTTTTTTTTTTCAGTAGGGGAGGAATATAAAAGGAACTCCAGGCAGCCTCCCTCCCTCTCTGTAGGTTAGAAGCTACAATGAAAAGAAAATGAGGGTTCCTCCAGGAATGGTGAAAAGCCTGGAGAATGAACGTGAGAAGAAGCTTTGTGTTTTGGAGTCTGGACTGGAACCAAAGCAGACAGCTTGCAAATGGAGGACAGGGAGATAAAGAAAGGGAAAGAGAGGGGCTGCTCCTCTGCTGGGCGGCTGCGGCTTCCCCTCGCGCCTGGAAGGAGGACAGACCCCTGGGAACTGCACCAGGAGTCAGGCGACCCCCAGGCCCCTGCTTGGGGTCTTTTCTCCCGTCCTCCGAGGAGAGCCAAGCGTGTGTAATGGCTTCTCCTCTCCAGAAACCGTTGTCCTCCTCCACCAGACGCTTCTGAACCCCCAGCCTGGAGACAGCTCCTAGCTGCTCCTGAACCTGCGCCCCCCAGCCGGCCGGCGCCCCCCGCTCCTCGCCTATCTGCTCACCGGCAGCACCGGCAGCCGCCGCCGCCGCCCCCCGACACATCCCGACCCCGCATCCCAACTTCGGGGAGAGAAGAGAGCGAGCCAAATACCTGAGGAAGAGGGGGGTGCCAATCCGCACGGCTTTGCCATCGGGCTGGGGACAAGCAGACAGAGAGGGGGAAAGGAAGGAGAGGGACAGAGAAAGAAAGAGGTCAACCCGCTCAGGTCGGGGCGGCCGGGAGCGCTCCCTCCTCTGCCCCTCGCTCTTTCCCTCTGGCTCTCGGCTCAGGTCTCCCCGACTCCCGCCCTCCGCCCCCCTCTCTGTCCCTTACTCCTGTGCCCACACCAGGAGCATCCGTCCTAAGGCTCCAGCTCTCTCCTCACTCATCTTTTATTTTCTCTTCTCTCCATAGAACTACACGAAATTAATTAAGCCACAGCGCTCCGCTCCCCCCCGGCAGAAGGAGCAGCCAGCAGGAAAAGCACAGCCACCTCCACCGCCACCGCCACCACCACCTTCTCCTCCTCTTCCTCCCTCGCTTCTCCTCCTCCTCCTCTTCCTCCTCCCCCTCCAGCTCTCTCTCCCTCCTCCTCCTCCTTCCCCCCCCCCTCCTCTTCTCTCTCGCTTCTTCTCTTCCAACAGCCAGTCCATGCAGGGGACTTCCTCTCCTCCCCGCTCCACCAACCCTCCTTGGCCGAATGAATGAGCGCGTTTGTGCCTCCACCACCCCGTGCTCTCCTCCCCGCAGCACTCGGACCACCCCGAGGTGCTGGTTAATTGCAGTAACTTACTGAAGAAGCGTCCCGGCGCCGGGAGGTGTTTCGGGTTCTCCAGCCCCACCGCCTCCTTATCCTTTTTCTCTTTCTCCTCTTCCTGCTCGGGTTATTGTTGTGGAAGTTGTTTGGGAGTCTCATGTGCTTCTGCCGGGTCTCAGCAATGGAGGATCGCCATCTTCCCTGCCTTCCTCGGCTCTTCAGACTCGCTGCAGCTGCAGATGACCTGAGATATCCGTCTCTCTCCCTCTCCCTCTCTCTCCCTCCCTCCCTCTCCCTCTCACTCTCTCCCTCTCTCTCTCTCCTCTTCTCTCTCCTCTCCCTTTCCCTCGCGCGCTCTCTCTCTCTCCCTCTCCCTCCCTCTGTGTCTCTCTCTGAATAATGAGCAACCAGAGGGAGAGAGAAAGCAAGACAGAAAGAGAGAAGGCAGACAATCTTCTCCTGCCACACAAAACGCCGGAGCACCAGGGGGTGCGCGAAGCCTTTCTAATAACAACAACAACGCGCAGGAGAGAGAAAGAAAAAAAGAAAGAAAGAAAGAAAGAAATGAGGAAAGGGCTGGAGGGGGGGGAAAGGAAGAATTATCCAAGAGCTGAGAAGAGCAGGAGAAGGTGGAGGAGATGCTGAGGCTGCGGTTGCTGTCCCCCCTCCCCCCCGCCCGCCCCCCCCCCCCGCGCTGAACCCCAGAAGGAGGCAAGGTGGTTGCAAAGTTAAGGCTGGGACATTGTCTTTGTCACTCAGAGCAACACAGAGCCAGGCCAGTGAGACGCGAGAGGAGGCGGTGGCGGAGGACGAGGTGGTGGTGGAGGAGGAGGAGGAAGAGGAGGAGAAGGAGGCAAAGGAGGAGGAGAAGGGGAAGAGGCAGATGAGATGAATAAAGACCTGCGGAGAAGGCGGTGCGAGGAGCGCGGCGGCCGGGCTGAGGCGTGCGCGCTCGCGTCCCGGAGGCGCCCGGCCGCCCCGGCCGGCAGAGGAAGCCCCCAGTGAGGACCCTGCCCGGTCGCTCATAGCGCTCCCACCATCAGCCCTGCCCGAGGCGCCGAGCCCCGGCCCCAGAGAGTCCCTCACACGCATCCATCTAGAGGCCAATCTTTGCAAAGAACACACATTGGGAACTAGAGGTTGCAAGTCTAAACCCAGATCAACCACGTGGGGCTTTTTAATCCCTTTCCAGCTTGCGGTGTACCTCCAGTGAAAAGCTCAAATTGTCCATTACTGACACGTATTTTGAAGTCTTCTCCTCCGAAATAAAGGCTCGTTGTGCATTTTATTTCTTTTCTGATATGGTAAGGGAAGGTTGAGGGAGGAAAGAACCCATCATTCTGAGCCTCGGAACCACCACTTTCTTTTCCTAACTTGTGAAGTGTTTTGACGGCGCACCAAAACGGGGGGAAAAAAAAAGCCTACTTAAATAACTTTACACTCTCCAGCCCCGCGTTGCTTGCACTTTCTGGCTGATCATCCAAAAGCTCGGAAAGTAACAATCAGAGCTCCTAATGATAAGGTGTCATGGTGTTGAAGACAAGAGAGCCAAGATGAAGCTTTCACACCTTGAATTTTTATTTAGTGTAATTTCCCACAAATCGTTCTGAACTGTTTATTTTGCAAAGGAGTGGGTTTACCCTCCTCTCTCACTAGGTCTAATGTCTCCTAAGGCTTTAATCTGATGGTGGGGAGGGGGCGGGGGTGGTGCCTACAGTATAAAAAAATCAATATAGCAAGTCAGAAGCAATTGAAGTTCAAGGGCATGGGCTGCTTGTACCATTTCTATTTCTCGCATCCTCGAGCTGGACATCAACAGCCTCGGGAGAGAGAAACACGCAGCGCGCGGGGCAGAGACCTTAATTAAAGTTTCTTTTGTCCGCGTCTGAATTGGGGGATGTTGCTGGATTCCTTTGCATTGGGGAGCGCGCATCCGGTGGAGAAGGCGCGGTGGGGAGGATCCAGGGCAAGACTGTCCTCTGTAATACTCACTACCTCCCCCGCAAACCCAACAACAGTCCGGGAAGATATCCCTGTAAACCCACACAATGAAGGGGAGGAGGAGACGCGCGCGGAGTTGGTTCCCACCAGACAGCGGGGTTTTATAAACAGATCGGAATCCTTTTCCAAGCTTTTCCCCAATCGTTTATTCCGGGGCAGAATCTCTCACCCAGAGACACGATTTCACCCCCTTCCAGTCAACACTTCCTGCCCTTTTCTCCTCCCACTCACATTGAAAAGCTTGGGAGCCCTAAAAGGGTGTTGATGGCGGGGGTGATAAATAAATAAATAAATGACACTCTACGCGTGCGGTGGAGGAGAAAGGAGGGGGAGGGAGAGGCAAAGCGAGGAGAGGGAAGAGAAAAAGTAGGGAGAGGAGAACCAAGAGGAGAAAGCTCAGAGGCGAAAGGGAAACAGTAGTCAAAGCAAGAAGAGAAAGAAGAAAGGAGAGAGGAGGACGGTAAGGCTGTTCAGGACTGAAATGACCCTGGTTTTGAACAGACTTGGGAGGACTCCCAGTCCAGGTGCCTGGAAGGACTTGGGGATAGTCCTTCTGCCCCGAGCTCCTCCCCCACCCCACCCCCGGGACCCCAGGGGTGTCTGAGCCCTGGCCGCCGCTCCCCCATAAATTCCTCGTGGCACCGAGAGGAAGCACGCCAGGTCTCCGCCGTCCCTTCACTGCCCCGGCTGATAATTTACCTCTTTGTCTTTAATAAAAAGCTGACTTTTTCTGTCAAGCTCTGCACCGGGGAAGTAACAATCGTATTTCAGGTTGAAAGCTTCTATTACTGCTGGGTTTTGGAGGCTGTGATAAAATCTTCATCGACGTGAAGGTTCCTTCTGGTTGGCTTGGGTCGGAAGTCCTAAGATGGGGGCCGCCCTTCCCCGGGGGCAGGGGGGCAGGGGCGCGGGGAACCCGGCGGTGCGGAGGGAGGAGGAAGCGACGAGGTCAGAGGAAACCCAAGACTCCTGGGGCACCAAAGGGCTTCCCGCAGTCGGGGAATGAGCCCTGGGGAGGAGCCTTTCGCGAGAACGTGAGCGCGCCCCAACACGCCTCAGACCTCATAAACCCACTTGGCAAAGACCGGGGAAGCGGCTGGCGGACCGACTGCGGTGAACTCAAGAAATTAACCTTGCGCTGCAATTAAACGGGCTGCCGCCCTTTCAGACTCACCTCGAGCGACCGTGATAGCTCCCGAACCGGCCGCGGGGGGACCTGGCTCCTCCCTCCCGTCCCAGGAGAAGAGGACAAAAAGGGGAGATGGACTTGGAGATGGCCCCGCCCTTCAAACGCTCCAATCCTTGGAAACTAAACCTCCTCTCCAAGCCTCCACGTCTAGAAGGGACAAAGGCAGCGAGGAGATCCAGAGACCGATGGGGGAGATAGGTGGCTTTCGGGCTTCTCAAGTGGGTGCTTTGGGCGAAAGGTACAATGGCCGAGTTTCCATTCCAAATACAGGATAGTCTTTAGAAGACCATCTTCTGGTTTAGAAGCAAATTGACTTACCAAAGCCGTGAAGCAAACTACTGCAAAACTCCCGCATTGCCCTGCTTTTTGAATGTGGAGGGCTAAAATTTCAGTTAACGATGCCATACACAAATTTTTCGACTTTTTTTGAAGTCACACGTGTCTTAACTATCCATCTAAGATAATTGAAAGAAATTAACATGAAAGAAATAAACATGGTGGGGGAGTGGGCTTTTTGTTTGCCTGCTTTTTTTTATAGAGGGTAGCTTTCTTTCAAATGATAAGAAGGCATTTGGATAAATAAAAGCTAGGTCACTCAAGGAAAGTGTGTGGCTGAAGGTTTTAGTGAAAACCTTGACAAACTTGGCGCTTAAGTAACTGTAATTATGCTTTGCCATTAGCGGACCATTAAGATATACAGGAGAAAGTTCACACCTCCTGCTGTTTCATTCCCTAAGAATATTCACAAAGATAATACAAGCCTCGTTGGGTTATCTTCTCCACCAGGAGGGTTAATTTCTAAAAATTTTAATTAAAATGGAAAAGCTTAGGTTTTGTACACAGGCAACAATGTGAGGCAAGTCTCGTGGGGACACATTGGCTTTGTGAAATTTGCCTTTTGTTACTGTACCCTATGCCATTATTCCCCTGGAGTCATATGGGATTTCAAGACTTTGTTAATGTTCCAGGAAGTATGAGTACGTGGGAAGTCTGGACTTTCTTCTCCCTTATCATGGGTGACTGGCATACAGACTCCTCATAAAGGGAAATTATGGCTCATCAAAAGAGTGACTTTATGAGCATTAATAGAATAATAAATCTTGCAATTTTAGTTCAAGAAACAGTGGAGTCCTATAATCAGAGTGACCCATGCAAATATGATCCACTTTCTTGCCCAACTCTAGCAGGATAGGGATAGTCTATAAATCATTTTGGTTTTTAAAGGTTAGGAAAGGAAAGTGCCCAGACCTCTCAAAAGTGTTTATGGGGGGAAAGGGGACTTCTATCCCCTACAGGAAGGAATCATGGAAAGAAGGAAGAGTTGGTCCAGAGGCTACATTAAAAAGATAGAATTTCAACTGAAACAAGAGTGAATAGATGTTTTAATGTCATGGTTTCAATATTTACATTATATCATATAAAAAAGGAAAAGTCCTGCTTCCTGAAAACTATGCAAAAAAAATTTCCAGTTTATAATCCCACTTTCTAAATTCCAGTTGGAAAACTGTTCAGGCCGATGATTTTAGCAAAACAAGGAGTAGATGAATAGAGAGTATGGCTTTTTCAGAAGTCTTAATTATTCCGGCTTTAAACATTTGACCACACACCTCTTGAACTTGGTGGTATTTTCCTTCCCATGTAAAACTAATTTCCCATGCCATCCAATATAGTCTTTTTACTATTTGAGTTATTTTCAATGGGCTATTTATTTTGAATTATTGAGATCTTTTACTGTTGTTGAAAATGACTAGTCCTTGAAAAGTTTTTTTTTAAGACTTCAAATTGGATAATTATGGACTCTCCAGATATCAAAAAAGTGAAGTCACTAACACACCTTCTTTCTGATCCCTTACCGAAAAATCAATATATTTTCATAAACCCAAACCTAAACATATGTAACTAGTTGACTAGTGTCCACACCTAGGGAGAAGTGACTGAAAGAAGACAAACGTGGATAATTCATGATTCTGAACAGCTCCCAAAGGAAGAGAAATTGCGATAACTTATATTAAACTTCCCCTGTGTGAATCTTTCTGTGCATACCTTTGGGTACCAAAGAAGATGTTTCAATAGCAATGTTCTAAAAAAAAAATTTTTTTTAAGTCTTTTGCCCATAGGTAGAAGTTAAATTTACAGTTCTATCAAACTAGTTCCTGTTATAATGGACCATTCATGTGGAATGTCCATTAACCATTGAATATTTGTTTAGCATCTACAATATGCCATACTCAGCTGAATACCAGGGATACAAAGATGAATAAGAGAAGATGAGTCAAAGTCTAAATGCCTGATCTACTGCAGGAACCACTAGCTTTAAAATGCCATTATTTGGATTTATATAGAACTTTAGATTTTTACTCACTCAAAAGCAATACAGGACTTTGGCCAATAAGGAGGCTATGATTAATTTGAACATTTTTGTTCATACTACAGAGTTAGTAGGAAGTAATATTGTGTTAAAATAATTTAAAGCCAGTGTCTTGCCTTAACTCATAATTTAGCGTGAAATTCTGACTAGAGAAGATCTTTTTAGGAAGAAAGAGCTGTGTTAGATCAACTATGATTAGATTAACCAAAATTCATAAGAAAGACTCACCTGAAGGATTGTCTATTTTTTGAGGTATCCCGTCTAGCAGACAGACCAGTATTTCCAGATTCCTACTACTTGCATTCAAACTGAAGCCCAGAGAGGGGATGTGACCTAGTCAGGAACACAGAGCTGGTCAAAGGCAGTCAGCTCTACAAGCTATGCTTCCAGGCAGTTTCCTAAAGTTATTATCATTCTGATATCACCTTCAAGATTTCTTTTTTTTTTTTTTGACATGCTTCCATACTACTTGTACTGTTATTTACTTAAAATATATTATTTCTAAATGAACGTAAAAAAAATCTTAGCTCCATCAAAAGTAATATGACTAATGAAATCACAAGTCCGATGGGCTATTAATATATAAAATTATAATACACATCAAAATAAATATATTATTAAAATTAGAATAAAGAAAAAAGATTTTGGATTAAAAAACTAGTCTGATATTATACATGCCAAACTCTTAACGGTAAGGAGTGAGAAAGGTGAAAAAGAAAGTTTGAGTTATTTTTGTGTGTACAAACAGGAATCACTTTTATAATTTAAAAACTAAGAAAAAATTGTATGGTCTAGTGGTGGCTAGCACAGCCCCACAGTAAGCCTTTTCATTATATATACTTAGAGGAATTAAACATTAGCACAAGCCTTTTAAGTACGATTTAACAATATATATTTAAAGTCTTAAAATGTTCACACTTTTTGTTCCCTTAATTCCTCCTCTTAGAATCTACCCTAAGGAAACAGTCAAAAATGGTAGAAAAGATTTACACAAAAAAAATGATAGAGGTAAAGTAAACAATTGAAAATAACTTGTGATTAGGAGAAGAGGAATGGTTAGTCAATAATAAATCTCCACTATGACATATCAGGCAGCTTAAAATTATTTACGAAGATTTTTTGTAATTAAATAGAAAAATGGCCTCATGCTAGGTAAAAGACCTAGACATAAAGTTATGATCACTGATTATTTTTTCATAATGCACACACTCAGAAATCACTTTCAAAGGAAATATACCAGCGTGTCAATAGTAAATTGACTTATTAAAATTTTAAGAAATGTAGAACTTATAAGTGATCTATATAAGTTATATAAGTATATAAACCACGTATATACATATATACACGTATATATGTATATATATACAAGTATATATACATATATACACACACGATGGAGTTGACTGTTTGAACTGAACTGTCAAATATTTGTTTTAGTATTTCAAAACATTTTAACGTTAAATGATAGAACCCACTTTTATGTGTCTGGTAATTATAAATATGTCTTGAAGATCTTATTAATATTGCTAATAAAACTGTGTCACAGTATCTGTTTTTCACAAAGATAATTTAATTTGCTTTTTACAGGGACAACAGGAAGATTTGAGTGAGTATTCTGAGTACATTTTATATACAAAAGGAAATTTAGGGCCAAAGAGATTGAATGATTTAACCTAAGGTCTTCTGACACTAATAGTGTAAAGAAGACTAAAGTCCAGTTCTCCCAATTTTTACTGTTATGTTTTGAAATCTAGAATTCCATACAATCTCAAAAATATTGCCAAATACTACCAAAGGAAATTTTCTTTTGGCCCATATGAAAAAAGGTTATCTTCATCAAATATGTGAATGAAAGCTCTGATACTCTTTTACACCTAAAAAATTAGCAGAAATATATACTGTATATGTATCTATATGTATATTTATATTTTGCAATTGTTAAGAGTATATATAATTCTCAGTTGTTGAAGATATGGAAAAATAGACCCTCTAGTTCTCTGTTAGTGGAAATACGAAAAGTTTCAGTCTTTCTGGATGTATTAGAAGTCTTTAACCCAGGAATTTAATTTTTTTTTTTTTGGCGGTACGCTGGCCTCTCACTGTTGTGGCCTCTCCCGTTGAGGAGCACAGGCTCTGGGCGTGCAGGCTTAGCGGCCATGGCTCACGGGCCTAACCGCTCCGCGGCATGTGGGATCTTCCCAGACCGGGGCACGAACCCGTGCCCCTGCCTCGGCAGGCGGACTCTCAACCACTGCGCCACCAGGGAAGCCCCCCAGGAATTTAACTTTTAAAAATTGACTTAGGAAATATTAATAACTGTCACCAAAAACTTTTGTACAAGGGAGTTCCTTGTGGCATTAATACCCCACAACAAGTGATTGGTTAAAGAAATTATATTCATCTATGTAATAGGAAGTTATATAGCTATCAAATTCTGTAAGAAATATTAAATGAGAGTGAAATATTTACATGATTTTTTGATAAGGGGAAAAATCGATTTCAAAACAATATGTATAACACTGTCTCATATTTGTAAACAGGTATGTGTGCATCTAGGCATTGAAAGATAATTTTAAAAGTATAATCAAAGTGTTAACGGTAGTTTTTTCCAGGTGAT